>NC_043701.1:33933411-34176825 GCF_006229205.1 Suricata suricatta
TAAGCGTCTGACTTCAGCTCAGGTCATGATCTTGCAGTTCGTGACTATAAGCCCCATGTCAGGCCTGGAACCTGTTTTAGATTGGGTGTCTCCCTCTCTCTCTCTGCCCTTCTGCTCACTCTTTCTCTCTCATAAAAGAAAAGCATTAACATTTTTTAAAAAATTAAAACGTCCTAACCCACAAGGGAAGACAGATCAGGTTCTCAGCAGATCTCTCCATAGAAACTTGGCAAGTTATAAAGCAGTGGATATATTCAATCATGCTGAAGTGGAAAATATGGGGCCAAGAATTCTTTATCCAGCAAGGCTGTCTTTCAAAATAGGAGAGAGAGTTTTCCAGACAAACAAAAACCAAAGGAGATCATGACCACTAAACCAGCCCTGCAATAAATTTAATGGGGAATATTTGAGTGGAGAAACAAAACAAAAACAGACAAAAAGGACAAAGACTAGAAAGGACTAGAGAACATCGCCAGGAACACCAACTCTACAGGGACCACAGTTGCACTAAATTCCTATCTTTCAATAATCACTCTAAATGGAAATGGCATAAATGCTCCAATCAAAAGTCATAGGGTATCAGAATGCTAAAAACCCCAAACCTATCTATATGCTGCATATAAGAGATTCATTTTAGACCTAAAAACACTGGCAGATTAAAAGTAGAGGATATAGAACCATCTATCATTCTAATTGATGTCAAAAGAAAATCAGAGTAGCCATACTTATATCAGACAAACTAAATTTTAAAGCAAAAACTGTAACAAAAGATGAAGAATGACATTATATCATAATTAAGGGGTCTATCCACCAAGTAGATCTAATAGCTGTAAATATTTATGCCCCCAACTTTGAGCAACCAAATATATAAATCAATCACAAACACAAACTCATTGATAATAACAGTCGGAGACTTTAACACCCCACTTACACCAATGAACAGATCATCTTGCAGAAAACCAGCAAGGAAACAATGGCTTTGAATGACACACTGACCAGATGAACTTAACAGATACATGCAGAACATTTCATCCTAAAGCAGTAGAATATACATTCTTCCTGAGTGCACATGGAACATTCTCCTGAATAGATCACATTCTTGGTCACAAATCAGCCTTCAACAGATACATAAGAATTGATATCACACTGTGCACATATTCAGGCCACAACACTATGAAAAAAATATCCGAAAAAGCCCAAATCCAGCAGAAGAAGGGAAATAATAAAGATTAGAGCAGAAATCAATGATGTCAGGAGAAAACCAAACACGGTAGAAACGATCAACAAAACCAGGAGCTAGTTCTTTGAAAGACTTAAAAAAAATTGATAAACCCTTAGCTAGACTAATTAAAAAGAAAAAAGAAAGGACCCAAATAAATAAAATTGCAAATGAAAGAAGGGAGTTCACAAACAACACCACAGAAATACAAACAATAATAAGAGAATGTGAGCACTTATATGCCGACAAATTGGGCAATCTGGAAGAGATGGACAAATTCCTAGAAACATATAAACTACCAAAACAAACAGGAAGAAATAGAAAATGTGAACAAACTCATAACCAGTAAAGAAATTGAATCAATAATAAAAAATCTCCCAACAAACAAGAGTACAGGACCAGATCACTTTCCAGGAGACTTCTACCAAACATTTAAAGAAGAGTTAACACCTACTCTTTTGAAGCTGTCCCCAAAAAATAGAGATGGAAGGAACCTTCCAACTCATTCTATGAAGCCAGCATTACATTGATTCCAAAACCAAAGATCCCACTAAAAAGGAGAACTATAGACCAATTGTTCCAATGAACATGGATGCAAAAATCCTTAACAAGATACTAACAAACTGGATCCAACAATACATTAAAAGAATTATTCACCATGGTCAAGTGGGATATATTGCTGAGCTACAGGGATGGTTGATTATCTGCTAATCAATCAATGTGCTACATCACATTAACAAAAGAAGGAATAAGAATCTGATCCTCTCAATAGATGCAGATAAAGCATTTGACAAAATACACATCCTTTCTTGATAAAAGCTCTCAAATAGGGATAAAAGGCACATACCTCAAGATCATAAAGGCTATATACAAAAGACCCACTACTAATAACATCCACAGTAGGGAAAAACTGATAGCTTTACCCCTTAGGTCAGGAACATCACAGGATGTCCACTCTCACTACTGTTGTTCAACATAGTGTTGGAAGTTTTGGTCTCAGCAATCAGATGACAAAATGAAACAAAATGCATCCAAATCAGCAAGGAAAAAGTCAAAATTTTACTCTTCACAGATAACATGAAACTCTATGTAGAAAACTCAAAAGACTCCACCAAAAACAGCTAGAACTTATCCATGAATTCAGCAAAGTCACAGGACATAAAATAAACATACAGAATGAATATGAAGAAATAATGAAGAAGCAGAAAGAGAAATCAAGGAATTGATCTCATTTATAATTGCACCAAAAACCATAAAATGTGTAGGAATAAACCTAACCAAGGAGGTAAAAGATCTGTATGCTAAAAACTATAGAAAATTTATAAAAGAAACTGAAGAAGACACACAAAGAAATGGAACATTGCATGCTCATGGATCAGAAGAACAAATGCTGTTAAAATGTTGGTACTACCCAAAGCAACCTACATATTCAATGCAATCACCATCAAAATAACACTAACATTTAAGCTAAAACAGACAATTCTAAAATTTGTATGGAACCAGTAAAGCCAAAGAAATCTTGAAAAAGAAAACCAAAACTAAAGGCATCACAATTCTGAAATTCAAGCTGTATTGCAAAGCAGTAATCATCAAGACAGCAGGGTCCTGGCATAAAAACAGACACATAGATCAATGGAACAGAATAGAGAATCCAGAAATGGACCCATAAATGTATGGCCAACTAATCTTTGACAAGGCAGGAAAAAATATCTAATGGGAAAAAAGACAGTCTCTTTAGCAACTGGTGTTGGGAAAACTGGACCACTGTTTTATACCATACATAAAAATAAACAAAGTGGATGAAAGATCTAATTGTAAGACAGGAAGTCATCAAAATCCTAGAGAGAGAAAACAGGCAGGAACCTCTTTTACTTTGGCGGCAGCAACTTCTTACTAGACATGTCTCTGGAGACAAGGGAAATAAAAGCCAAAATGAACTATTGAGACTCATCAAGATAAAAAGCTTCTGCACAGTGAAGGAAACTATTAACAAAACTAAAAGGCAACCAGTGGAATGGGAGAAGATATTTGCAAATAACATATCAGATAAAGGGTTAGTATCCAAAATCTATAAAGAACTTATCGAGCTCCACACGCCCCCAAAAGAAATAATCCAGTGAAGAAAAGAGCAGAAGACATGAACAGATACTTGCAAAGAAGATATTGAGGTGACTAACAGACATATGAAAAGATCCTCAACATCACTCATCATCAGGGAAATACAAATCATAGCCACACTGAGATATCACCTCATGCCGGTCAGAGTGGCTAACATGAACAAATCAGGAGACTACAGATTTTGGTGAGAATGTAGAGAAAGGGGAACCCTTTTGCACTGGTGGTAAGAATGCAAACTGGTGCAGCCTCTCTGGAAAACAGTATGAAGATTTCTCAAAAAATTAAAAATAGAGCTACCCTATGACCCAGCAATTGCACTACTAGCTATTTATCCAAAGGATCCTAAAATGCTGATTTGAAGGGGTACATACACCCTAATGTTTATAGCAGCACTACTGCCAAATGCACATCGAGGAATGGATAAAAATGTGGTATACATATACAATGAAATATTACTAAGTGACGAAAAAGAATGAAATCTTGCCATTTTCAGGAACATGAATGCAAAAAGAATTTATTATGCTAAATGAAATAAGAGTTAGAGAAAGATAATTATTTCATTTGTGTGAGGAATTTAAGAAACAAAACAGAGGAACTAGGGGAGGGAAGGGGAAGAAAAAATAAGATAAAAAAGGGAGGGAAACTATAGAGACTCTTAAATTCACAGAACAAACTGAGTGTTGCTGGGGGGTATTGGGTGGGGAGATGGGTTAAATGGGTGATAGGCACTAAGAAGGGCACTTGTTGGGATGAGCACTGTGTGGTATATGTAAGTGGTGAATCACTAAATTCTATTCCTTAAACCATTATTACACTGTATGTTAACTAAGTTGGATTTAAATACAATTTTTAAAAAAGAACAATTTCATCACCACAAAAATAACTCCTATTGTCCTTTTGTAAATACAAACACTTATTTCCCACAACCACCCCTCTTTAATTGTAACCACTTATTTTTTTATATTTAGAAATTTGTCATTTTAAGAAGTTTATGTAAATGGAATAATACAGCACATAAACCTTTATTATAAATATAAACCTTTCAGGATTAGATTTTATCACTCATGTAATTTCCTTATGATTTATCCAATTGTTATATGTAGAAATAGATTGTTTCTTCATGTTGTTAAGTAATATTTCAACAACTATAGTTGTTGTTTAGTCGTTTAACAATTCACCCTTGAAGTATATCTTAATTGGTTCTGGTCTGGTGATATTATAAATAAGGTTTCTATGGACACAGATTTTTATGTGAACATGAATTTTTATTTTTCTGGAAGTAATGCCTAAGATTATATTTAATGGTTTGGGGTTGTACGGTAGCAGGATTTTTACTGCCTTAAGCTGCCAAACTATTTCAAAATGGCCTATTTTACCTTCCAACCAAGAATGAATGATAATTAAGCTTCTTTACATCCTTGCTAGTAACGTGTATTATTATTTTGTATTTTAGCCATTTTGATATATTTAATGATAATCTCACTAAAGTTTTAACGTGAAATTCCTTAATGGCTAATAATATTTAAAATCCTTTCACGTGCTTATTTGCTATCTGTATACTTGCTTCAGTGAAATGTTTTTTAATGCCTTTGCCCATTCAAATTGGGTGGTTGTTTTTTACTGTTAAGTTTAGAGTGTTCTTTATATATTCTAGATATTAGTCCTTATTTAGATTAGTGGTTTGCAAATATTTTTCTCTCAGGCTGTAGCTTGTCTTTTTTTTTTTTTTTTTTTTTTTTTTAATGTTCTTCAAAGGGTCAGGGTGCCTGGGTGGCTCAGTTGATTAAGTGTCTGACTTTAACTCAGATCATGATCTTGCATTTTCTGAGTTTGAACCCCATGTGGAGCTCTGTACTGACAGCTCAGAGCCTAAAGTCCACTTCAGATTCTGTGACCCTCTCATGCTGTGTCTCTCTCTGTCCCTCACAAAAATAATTAAACATTAATTTTTTTAAAAGGGTCTTTCACAGAATAAAGGCTCTAAATATTAACGATGGGTAACATATTAATTTTCCATTTTATGTGCTTTTGGTGTCAAGTCTGGGATCTCTTTGCCCAGCCCTAGATATGAAAGATTATCTATTTTTCTTTTAAAGTTTTATAATTTTACATTTCTCATTTAAGTTCATGATATATTTTTGAATTAATTTTTGTAAAGGATGTGAGGTGTAGGATAATTCTTTCTTTTTTGTCTTTTTTTTTTTTTTTTTTTTTTGGCGTAAGGTGTCCAATTGCTCTAGCACCATTTGTTGAAAGTACTGTCCTTCCTACATTGAATTGCTCTTGTATTTTTGTCAAAATTCCATTGGCTGAACTTGTATGGATCTATTTGGGGGATTTTTTTTTCTGTCCCATTTTTCTGTGTCTGTATATCTGCCCAGTACCACATACTATTGATTACTGTAGATAGATAAGTCTGAAAATTGAATAGATTGATTCCTTTCCATCTTTTCTTCTGCTTTTAGTTACTCTAGTTCCTTTGGGTTTTTTTCATACAAATATTGGGATTTTTTTTTATATCTGCAATAAGTCTTGCTTGGATTTTGATACAAATAACATTAAACCTGTATATCATTTCGGGGAGATTTGACATCTTTACTGTGTTTAAAACCTACTAGGTGGAAAACATTCTGGAAGATCCTGTAAGCCTGCATAATCATTTATAATGTGACTTTATTTTTATCAGAAGGTGAACTCAAAATCTAATCGGGGCAATGACATCCCCAAGTAAGAAGACAGAAAACAAGATAGGAGTTAATTAGTGACATGCCAGAATATTTCTATAGGGCAAGTTAAGTTCCAGGCACTTGACACAGAAAATTGAAGAGTCTCTGAAATTCAGCTCATTCCTCTTTGGTTTCACTGCCTTCTCTTCTTTCCATGAATATGCCAGATTTTTATTCCCTGAAAAACTTTGCTCCTTGTCTTTGCATGGCTGCCTTTCTTGCATTTAATTAATTCAAATGCCACTTCTTCAGTGAGGTTCTCCTGGATTACAAAATCTAAGTGACGCTACCAGTCACCGTACACGAACCTATTTTATAGCACTTTTACCATCTCTTTTTAATAGTATCACTATGTCCACTGTCACCCAAAATTACTCACTAGAACATGATTGAGAGCAGGGACCATGTTGGTCTTGTTCACTATGGTATCCTCTCTGTCTAGCACTGAGCCTTACGTAGAGTGGGTGTGTCATTTTTCGTTGAATACAATAAATGCATACTGTTTGTCTAGGCAGAAAAGACAGAAGGCAATTTGAAGAGACTATGGCTAAGTCAAGTACTGGAAGGTGAAAATAATGTTTCAAGCTCTCGTGATTAAGCAGTATAAAGAGGAAAAGGGATTTTGTAGTGGGAACTTTATTCTTGACTGTGGAAAGCTTTCAAGCTCTAGACTGGTGATTTTACTTTCTCCTGAGGGTAATGGGAATGCTTTTAATAAGAATGATATTATAATATACTCTTCTTAAAAAATTAAGAGGGAATAATACAACAAATTG
Source organism: Suricata suricatta (assembly GCF_006229205.1). Lineage (NCBI taxonomy): Eukaryota > Metazoa > Chordata > Mammalia > Carnivora > Herpestidae > Suricata > Suricata suricatta. Next base: position 33,940,251 of record NC_043701.1, read on the forward strand.
GACTAAGAGTTGGGAGCTCACATAGACACACAACATCAGTTGGCAATAATAATTGTGATAATACTGCTGTGAGGTAAAAAGACTCAGAAGGTGATAGTATCAGTCATCATGGAAAGCAGGCTGACTTTAGAGAAAACCTGAAAAGTGTTATCTTCTTGAGCTGGGCCTGCTTAACAGTCTCATCAGTTAAGAACAACAGTACTGATGAGTTTGAGAGAGAATGTGCTAACTCTTCATGTCATCTTTCTTTCATTCGTGTTGGAAATATGTTCCTCTTCTTTTGAAATATTTTTACATGTAAAATTATTCTGTCTGACTGTTAATAAACCTGGCACCTTTTGGTTCATTGTATACAAAGTCATTTTTGTGTTAGCAGGATTGTTTTTCCATTTTAGAACTGGAGAGGAGTGTTTGTTGAATTGATCTCAGAAAGGCAATGTATTAGAAATCAAAACAAATCATGTGAACTTTATTTACTTCGAAGCACTCCACTGTGTTCTATTGAGAATATGTTGTACAGTTTGTCCTTATTCTATTTTAGTACGTGATTTGACTGAAAATGGGAAATAATGCTCACTGGGGTCCCTGATCTTCTGTCCCAGGAGGTTTTGTGGCTCATTGTCCGTTTTGCTCAATTCGTGCCCCTGTAGTTGTCTATAGCACTCTTACAAAGTAGGGTCAGCCTCGGATAGCAACAAAAGACTTTTCTTATAAAGAGCTGGCTCCTATAGCTCTTCTGTTTTACTCACGTCCCAAACAAAAATTCCAAAACCATCTACCGGCATTAGGATTTCTAGGCCAGAGTCTTTTTTGCTGCGAATAATTGCCGTGATTTTCAAGGACTGTTCTGTATTCTTCTTAGTCAGTTCTTAAACCTGGCAGAACTCTGCTCTTTGATACTGACTACCAAGAAGCAGTTGCTGTAGGAAAACCAAACAGTCCTGACATCTCTACTTACCAGCTTTCACTTACAGTTCATTTCAGAGTGTGACAATTAGAAGAAACAAGGAAGGGCTTTGTTTTGTTTTTTCCAAACTCATTTCAAGGAACACTACACACAGGCTGCCTAAAGGGTTGTTTGGTTAAAGAAAATGTTTCCACTTATATTATAGTTGCATTGTAATGGAAAATCGCTTCGGGTGCCAAGCCAACCAAGAATGTTAACATCACCAGAGAAGACCCCTGCACTTGACTACTGTACATTTTTACTTACTTCCAATGTTTCAGCCACAAGTTGTAAAATGTAGAGGCCTCTGGAAGTAGAGCTGAAGCAGTCAAGATCAATTTATCCCCACTCTGTGTTGATAGGCAACAAGATGCTTTCTGAAATATAAGGAAAATAGTTTCACATGGGGATGAAGCAAGACAATCCTTTCAGAATTGGGCTCACTGGCCTCAGATTCACACCTTTGCTCCGAGATTTGCTCTTGAGAGTATTTGTGATGCTTATTAAAGTTGTCTTAGAAGGTTAAAAAGACCAACAGAGACATTTTCGCTTCTAGGGCTATTTTGACATCTCTTACTGGAGTCTCCTATAAGCTAGTATTAGAGATATTATTACTTCTAGATATTGTTAGTCAAATTACAGTGTACCTCTCATTCACTTCCATGCTGGAGAAAATTGAAAACTTCTAACAAGGAAATTATTATATAAGAATTTGTGTGGCACATACAAACTAATCCAAGAAATTAATGATTAATCTTTCAGTATGCATGAAAGACACCATTTTAGTAGTCTAATACATAAGTAACAGAAATGAAAGATCTTGTATCCATATGTGGCTTTATCCAGCTTTTATCAGCCCCTGGGATCATACGTATGAATTCATAGGCATAATGTAATTATAAAACATTCATTATGGTTTCATGGTACAAAAGTGTAGAAATTATCTCTGTAGTCAAAGTTTAAGGTAACCACTGACCCCCACCCCACCAGTTCAAATAAAAGAGTTTTGGCTTCTCCTTTTAGAGGGATTTACAGTACTCATCAGCGATATAGTTCACATTAGCATCCAGGGACATTGCTTTGTCTGTATATATTTCTAGCTGTCAACAGAATGTCCTGAGGCAATTGCATCCTGATTCTATAGCTATCTTCTATTCTTTTATAATACACAAGGGTCTAATTTTCCATCAGCAAAGCATGAAATCATGTAAGAATGCCACATAACCGGCATGTGCAAACAAGTAGCACTTTTTCTACACATAAAAATGCTTCATAAAATAACAGATAAATTAAATCTTCTTGTTCAAGTAAAGAGCTTGGAAATCAAGACCTTTTCTACAAAATTAGAATTTTCTGTACAGAGCTGACAGTGTCGTGTAATTCAACTAAATTTGTTCACCACCTTACATGTTAATATGTGTGACCATATCATTTTTCTTTGATTTACAGTGGAACTGTTTCATATCAGGAACGTCTTATGGTTACAGATAACAGGCATGTTAACTTCATTAAGATCAGTATTTAGCAATTATCAAATTAACAGAGTGATGACTGGAGGATATGGCTTGCATCCAGCCGTATTAGCTTTAACACTCAGCACTGTGGAGTAAAAGGACACGGAAACCAAGTGTTCTTTATTTATTCATATTTTGGGTACAGTGGGACAGGCAGTCAAAGTAAACATGAATCCTCAAAAATGACATTATAAAATATACTAAATGATGCATTCAAGATTCCTCTTCCCTCTCTGGAACATATCTAAGTTTGACAAACTGTTTGAAATTATCAATTCAATGATGCCCTTAAAAGGGCTAGCTTTGGCGTATATTTAAAATACATTCAAGACATATGTCTCTTCTGCTGTAAGAACTACAGAAAGCTCGGTTTCACATCAGCAAGATGACTGAATCTGCTTAAATTATCATTCTCTATATGCATCTCATATTTCTACAACTTCAGGGTATTTTTAAACACTTTCTACATAATGTACAATTTACTTAGCACGTGGCATTCATATGTCTAGCTGTAAAATAACTTGTTGTAATTTAAGCAAACATGTTTTAAATAAAAGGTAGCTAAGGCTTCTAATCTCTGATGTATTGAGTGCAATGAAAGCTTCCATTAAAATGGATTTACCAGGCAGCCGAAGCCTGTAGAGGTTCCCCTTAAGAAATATATTAATCTATGGTTTACCCTTGTGTGTTTCAACAGAATTCTAATAAATTGGTGACTGACCAATGTCACCAATGACATGAGGCCATTGACAAATTAGACTGTAAACAGAGGGCAGAGAAGAAAATTGTATCTACTTTTTTCCTCCAAAACCCTTTTTGCTGACTTATGATTTTCAAACATTAGCAATCAGTGTAATAGCAATGTTCCAACTGCTTTAAAAAAATAGATTTAAAAGCACCTGGGTGGCTCAGTCGGTTAAGTGTCCAACTTCTGCTCCGGTCATGATCTCATGGCTTGTGGGTTTGGGCTCAGAGCCTGGAGCTTGCTTTGGATTCTGTATCTCCCGCTCTCTCTGACTCTTCCCTGCTCGTGCTGACTCTGTCTCTTAAAATTAAAAATAAAAAAACATTAAAAAATTAAAAATAAAAAACAGATTTAGTGAGTTGTAATTGACATGGAATAAACATATATACTTAAAGGGCACAATTTGATAAATCTTGACATATGTGTGCTTGGTGAAATTATTACCACAATCAAGGTGATAAACATATTCATTACCCCCAACGTTTCCCCGCACCCCTTTATAATTCCTCTCTGCTAGCCCTTCCTGCAGTGTCAATGTGTCCTCAGGTGTCTGAGTACCAAAATGTTTCCCAGGTGTGCCTCTTATATGGCATATGTAAAATGCTTTACATAAACATTTGCTTTCTGTTGCTATGTTAGTTTGCATTTTTTTTAGAATTTTATATAAATTGAATCATATAGTCTATACTCTTTTTTGGCTGGCTTCTTTTTGCATAATCTTGAGATTTATTCATCTTATAGCATATACCACCAGTTTACTATTTTTATTGCTGTGCGGTGTTATATTTCTGGACAAGACACAGTTTGTTTATCTCCTCATCGGTTGTTGGACATTGGGGTTGTTTCCAGGTTAGGGCTGCTAAACAAAGCCACTCTGCACATTCACAAGTAAGTTTCATATAGACACAAGCTTTCATTTTCCTTGCGTAGTTGTCTAACCGTGGAGTAGCTGAATCATAGAGTAGGTGTGTGTTTAACTTGTAAAGAAACTGCCAAGATATTTTCCAAAGTTGTGGAAATATTTTATGTTCCTGCTAGAAGTGCAGATTTAGTTCCTCTACTTCCTGACCAAGACTTGGTATGGTCATCTTTTTCGTTTCAGGTTTTCTCATAGTGGCATAGTGGTACCCCAGTGTGATTTTAATGTGCATTTTCCTAATGGCTATGTCGAATATGCTTTTATGTGCTTGTTATTCATATATCTTCTTTTGAATGTCTTCTGATCTTTTGCACATTTTTTAATGGATTGTTTACATAATTCTGAGTTTGAAGAGTTCTTTATGTATTTTGGATACAAGTATTTTTATCAGTGTTTTGCCTTGTTAATATTTTGTCTCAGTCTGTGGTAATGAAGACAATTTTAGTCCAAAAGAGCCAGGGATATGACTTGGAAATGCTTTTGAGGTCTACTTCTTGGCAGGATACTAAACTCAAGTTTCCATTCAAGGAACATTATAATTAGGCCAACAGGTACTTTCTGCCACCTTCATATCCTGGAAAGAGTCTTGAAATGGCAGATACTTTTATCTTTACCTTTAATAAAGTTGGTCAGTATCATACTTACAACATAGTCATTAGGAAAATGCACATTAAAATCACACTGGGGTACAACTATACCACTATGAGAAAACCTAAAATTAAAAATATGATCATGCAAAGGAGTCATAAGACTCCTTATTTTATTTTCCCTCCAAATTTTGTAGACCTTTCTATTAAAAGCTTCCATGTGATTATAATTGCTTGTTATCACATATGCGTCTCCACTAGGCTTGTGTTTTTGTGGGGGGCAGGGGGGTGCCATGATTTTTCTAACAAAACTGTAAATCTCCATGATCCAACACAGTGCTTGGCACTAGCAGGTGCTCAACAAGTTTGTAGTGAAAGAATTAAAAGGATCTCTTCTTGTATTGTCAGTGCACATGGCAAAAATCTACTGATACTTTCAACTTCCTATTTCTCCCTCTGAGCAGCAGCTAATAGGCAACAGTCCTAGCCACTGAGTAGTAACCCAAGAAGAAGGTAGTTGTCTAAACTCCAGAAGTGGTTGTTACCATGATCCTCATCAATAAAGAAAATTCATGTCCAACTCTTAACTAAGTACTGGATCAGAATATAAAGTGCTATAAAATCTGTTGTATCCTGAATACCAGAATTGAGCTCATCTAAAGAAACAGAGACAATGACATTTTGCCCTATGCTAAAAAACAAGTTTCTGAAGATTTTGAACATTCTTTTCATCAAGTCCAGGAATTCTGGCTATTATCTTCACCAGCAGCCAGATTTTCCACAACCATTGCTTTAAAAATTTTCCTTTTTTACTATAGGATTTGTCCTATCAAATGGGCACCAAAACAAATGCCTAGTGGCCTTTTTTTTTTTTTTTTTTACCAAAGGAGGATGAGATGAGTTGACTACTATGTACGTATCACTGCATCTGTAGTGTCCATCCTGTGGGTCACAAATCCTCTTGGAGTAGAGGGGAGTTCTAAAATGATTACAGGGATCTAGTGAGTCAAAGATCTCCCAAACATTACCCACAGATAGCATTATAAAATAATTGTGGGTGTATTCATGTTATGTTATACACTTATATCCTTCAGCTATATGTAAATGCTGTTGTAATGATAAAATAAAGTTAGAAGTATCATTGAAATTTAAAGCTACTTTGTGTCACCATGTACTTTTTTGAAACAATGCAAATGGAAGAGATAACTACTATCTAATGTATATCCTTGAATTTTTTTTCCCTCTGAAAGAAGGCTTTGTCCTGAAAGTGGTTGATGATCAGGCATAGCCACATTAAAAAGCCCATTGTTGTCTTTATCATATGTAAAGTTGTCTCAAGATTTTAGATAATGACAAATAGCAGTATAGTAAAGGCACTTATGGTAGGAAAAAAAATGCATACTGAGCATTGTTAAAGGAGCTCTGGCTAAACTGGGATAAAAATCATGAGATTCAGACCTTTTATCTCTGGGATAAGGGATAAGAATATGGCATTTAAAGAAATAGATTAGGGGGAAATCTAGGCATTTTAAAGAGCTAATAATTGATTCATTAATTGATGAAATAATCAAAATATGCACTTGTCAAAAATGTTAATTTAGAAAGTATGATAAGCCTTCGACACCAAAAATAAAACTTTGCACGTCTGCCATTAAGCTTCTCATCATTTATTACTGCCCTACGTTTTCTATATGTGGTGAAACATGTCAAGGAAAAATATACTCGGGAATTATTGTAACACCTTGGATTTTAAAGATATCAAGAATTTTAAGTTATTCTAAAAAGGTCAGAATATTTCACGAATAGGACAAAACTGAAACCTTTGAAAATATCCAAGAAACTTTCCTTTAAGTTAGATGAAAAAAATAATAACCCCCTAGGATAAAAATAAAAGCCTAAACTATGGTGGAAACTATGCAAGCATTGTGGAAAAAAATCAAAACCTTGTACTGGCTTTGAAATTTAGGCTTCTCTAGTAAGTAAGACCCAGTTTCAAAAGAAGACACCCTGAAGATGTTTATAGTATATAAAAGCAACATTTCAGCAGGATAATTGTGTCCATTTCACTACGTATTCCATGAAAAAAGGTAAATCCACAATATTTTTTTGAAGCAGCTTACTCCTATGAAGAAATTACTTCATCTTGGATAGCAGGGGAAGCAGAATGAGAAAAAAAGAAGAAATTGAAAGGGATAGTGAAGCTGGAAGGAAAGCATTAACTCAAATTCAAATATGCTAAAAAGGGCCTAAAACAAAGGACTCTGTCTAATTTTGGGTCTTCGTGTAATAGCACTTTCATGAACCCAAACTTGTTCTTCATGTTGAAGAACCACAAAACAAGATATTCCCTGCTTATAGCCTAACGAAGGAGCACAGCCTGATGGGAAGACAGTAGATGAGCACAGCCTGATGAGAATCAAGTATGTGTCAGCAGCTACACTCAATCATCTCATTTAGACAAAGCAGAAGAAAGGGATCAGTCCATTTTGAGGGCCCTTTTGACCCTCTTTCCCCAGTGCAATGCTCACTGACCTAGTAAAGGAATCAAGGAGATCGTGACCACAGAAAAGCCATCTGCCCACTGAGTGCCCAAGAGAGAAGGTTCCATCCAGGAGACAGTATGGGTACAGCATCATCCTAAGAAATCCTCAAATCCATGTGTACCCCAAGGTCATTCTGTAGCTGAATTAATAAAATTACAACTTCAATCCTTGAAAAAGAGCACTTAGCCTCAGAAAAATCAATTATTATTTACTTCATTCATTCATCCACACACATTGATGGAGAGCCTATTATGTCACTCTGTGCAGGCTCTGGGAACAAAAAGAGGAATTGGACACAATTCCTGTCCACTGGGGTTCCCCAGATACATAAATTCTGTTGCTTGTGACTGAAGAGTGATCTAATGATTGCTTTAAATAAAAGTAATCCAACCTGAAACTAATATAACACTGTATGGAATTAAAATGATAAAAACTAAATAAAATAACCCACCAACCCCTAGAAGCTTGCTTTTGGGAGCAGAGACAAATCTTTCTTCTTGGCTTGTTATTTTTGCTTTCACACAACCTCTGTTCAACAGAATTGTTGCTTTACAGAGGCGTGATTTGAACTGCAGAACACCAAGTTTTTGTCACATGAACTTTGTTACATGAAAGTCCACTAACACACCGATAAATATTAGTCTATTCTTCTCCCTCCATGTAGGGTATCACTGGCAAATGAGAACCAATTTTACTTTCAAAACCTTCAATATAAGAAATTCCAAAATGACCTCGAGTAAACGTCCCTAATTCTAACCGAGACAGGAAATTTCTGACTTCCCTCATCTCCTCATGTTTCAGTTAAGCCTTCTTTTTTCTGACCATATGGCCTTCAAACAGCAAATCATTCTCCATAATTTATTGTGTCCTTAAAAACAATATTTATTGTGGCCACATAAATACCATGGGGTATTTATTGTGCCCAGTGCCAAATGCGATGATAACTAGCATCTCTCTACAATACTGAGTAATATGAGATTATCTCAGGATTCAAGTGTATTCCTTTACCAGCTGAGTATTTCAATTTCAGAGAAAGGGGATTTAGCCTTTTAATAATGGGGAAAAAAAGAACCAAACATTTCAAATGCCTAGGTAGCTTCCATAATTTTGAGAAGACATTTTTCAAAATAGTGTGTATAATGTTAGGATTAGGGAACAGAAATTTAATACTTTGTACTTGTGAATTTGATGTTAACTGTAATAAAAAAAATGGTTCAGTTTCACCCTACAGGTTCAAAAAGAATATTACAAAATGAGTTTGTTTCCTTTTTTTTTAAACCACCTGACAAATGTGCGGAAATTATCAAAAGAAACCCCTAGTCCTAAAGTTCAAAGAATTTACTCTAAAAATAATTCATGTGAATTAAAAATATATTGTTTCAAATAATTTGGGGTGGGGATGATTCTGGTAAGAAAACTGCATTTATTATGTGAGTTGTTATTTTTGAAAAAGAAAAGTACTTTTATAAGTGCAAATAATTCCCAGGAAAACTGTTTGCTCATATAACTATCTTTTTAAAGCTACCTTAATGATTGCCTTGCAAAGTTGATTGTTATCGTCATTCCCAGGAAAGAGTCTGACATTTTATCAATATCACAGCATTTTCAAGGCACATAGGAAATAGCAGTATGCCACTTCCAAGGATCTTTATTAAGCAGAGAATCAAACTGACAATTACATCAACAACATAAGCAGGTGCTCACATATGATTCAGTCTGGTCAAACTGTTCTGAGTGTTTATAAACTGTACATGTAGAACAGATGTAGGCATAGCTTCATAATTTACCATTTTAGAGATGTGATGCTCTTTCCCTTGTAACATTCTAAAATCTCATGGCAAGGTTTTTATTATATGCAAATTAGTAGCATTTGATTAGGTCCTGAGGCAGCTTCACCTGGGTGTTCAGAGGAATAGCAATGGGAAGTGAGGAAGAATATTTCATCACTGAAGTGTGTCTTCCCTTGGGAGGCACCACCATTTGATTTTGACATTTATTTGTCCTGTGCTATAAAGGACAAAACTACAATTACACTTTTTTTCTCTACTGTGCAGTGGGCACGGTGTCAGAAAAAATTAAATCAAAGATAGTATGTTCGCACACAAAACAAGCTCTAAAACCAAACTTATTGAACAAACCTCCCATTATAATCATAGTGCATTAAAGAAATACTAGTGGACTAAATGCACAGTGCTGAGTGTATACAGAAAACATCCGTGAGAACCCAGCCCAATGAAACAGATGGCCTAAATTGCACTACATTGTCTTGCCTCTTGTAGCATAAAAACTATGGATTCAGCACTTCGTAAGTTTCTGTTTGCCTTATTACGTTTTTAGAATCCTGGAACAAAGGTGGTCTCAGAAGGTTAATTTGGTTACTATATCAGTGAATAATGTTTGCCAAAATAAGTTTTGTTGCATTTTGAATATTTTGTAATTGATTTTTAATTTGAAATCTGCAGCACTGTACTTTTCTCAGTCTTAAAATAATTTATAACCACATGAATAGTTGCACTCACCTTTTTCACAATCGAATTTGATCATATTGAAAGTAATTTAAAAATATATTTCATTTTCCCATTTATCAAAATACAAATACCTTTGCAAGTGATTATTCTCTGCAAAAAATATAAGAAAAATGGGGCACCAGGCTGGCTCAGTTGGTAGAGTGTGTAACTCTTGATCTCAGGGTTGTGAGTTCAAATACCACGTTCAGTGTAGAAATTCCACCAAAATAAAGTCTTTAAAAAAAAGGGGGGCGGGGAAAAAGAAATACACAAAAAGAAGCTGAGGATAGCCAATGACAATTGTAACTTTTCTTAAGGATAGAGTTGGTACTCATTACCTAGTTATTCTTATGTCTAATAATTAAAAACAATTCAGTTGTGTTAACAAATGAAAACTTCCATGATATATTCTAAATTTTATTTCTTCCCAATCCATGTTTCTCTCTAAAATGTCTCTTTAACCAAAGAAAGTAGTTGAAAAGTATATTGTTCTTTAAGTAGACAGGTAAGACTAAAACTACCAAGACCCCCAAAATAATTGGAACTGACACATTTCTATGAATTTCAAGGAACGTTTACCTTTTTCCTTTATACTTTACATATCTGCATTGTGTGTTTTTCTAAGCATCATAAATCTAAATATAAATAATTATTATGTATCTGACCCATGAAAAGATGGCTGTGATGCCCAGAGTGTCACAGAGAAAACTGAAGCAGGAGTAAGTGCTAATAGTAAAAAGATGAGATAAAAATCCTCTCTAATTAAGGCAATCTTAAGTCATGAATGATGTAGCTATTATGAATTATTAAGGATGGTCCCAGTAATTTAACCAAAAATAATCCTCTTACTATATTCCCAAAAGCCAAGTATTCAAATAATTTAAAGCTTTGAAATCCTCCCTTTACTTTGAAGAGAAACAAAATTAAATTACCTTTTTAAAAGGCCAAATGTTGAACCATAAACTCCTTTTTTTATCCTGAAAAGGATCCCTTGTTTAGTTTTAATTGGAAATATTTGTAACCAAATTTAAAATCATTAATATGATTAAAAGGAACATTTTAGGTAATGAATTAAACAGGAAGCCAGACAAGTCTTTACTTTTTTATTTGATTTTCCCACTCCCATGGAGTGATCTACCCTGTCGTGCATTTTCTAGAATGGCTCCAAAGAGGGAAAGCCAAAATAGTGAGAATTAAAGGATAACTGATCCAGATATTTACAAATTAACTGATAGATGGATGATCAAAGATTTTTTAGATTAACTCCTGAAGTCCAAGTACAGTCCTCACACAACTGCTGTCCCACAACAGAGCCAGTCCTCTCTCAGTATGAAAGTTTTGTGTTTTTGTTGTTTTTAGGATGACGTGGTTCATCTTACTTCTAGATATGCGTAATGCATTTGGAAATTGACTTCAGCTAACGAGGCAGAAGAGTAAGTGGCCAGTGAGATGGTAATGCTCCATGAGATTATATGATAAAGCTGTATGAATAGGCAAGGACAATACCAAAGAAAGATATTCTTATGCTAAATTTAAGAGATCTAAAAGATGTTGAGAGGTTGGAAGTCAAGAGGGAACCAAATCCATGCCACTTAAGTTGGTGAATATGCATAATTCGAACTTTATCTCCCCTTTGAGGCTCTAAACTTCTCATAAGCCTAGAAACATCTTACACCCCCTGCAGTGTTTTAGAGCATGCACTGCAGTGATAACCAATCCGTGGCCCGGGGCTGCTCAGAGCACTTCAGAACATCAAGCTTAGCAGACCCTTGAAACGAGCTTAAAGGAAAAAAAACTAATTGTCATTAAAAATTATATTGATGTTATGACTAGAATCCCAGTACTATCTTCTCCCATGGGAAACTGAGAAATAAGATGATGTAGGGAAACACATGCACACACGTAACAAAGTAACGTGATGGATGAAAAGGAAGTGAAACAAGCATTAATATCTTAAAGAAAATATGACCGTGGCCCTTTTCTCAACATTGCCTTTCTTACCCATTTTACCTTTGATCAGATTTGCTACAGTTGACATGGGAGGCACTTGCTGACTTCCAGCTGAGGAGAATTGACCAAGCACACAAATGCCCTTTATTCCTGACCAGGTGCTATTTAATGTGTTTACTTAAGAGTCAGACAATTTCCTTAAGGAAATCGTGCACATTCCATACTAATCCTGGTTCCAGCCTGAGTTGGGCCTGGGGACACGGCCCAGACTTGCAGAAGGAAAAGCCATTGCAGCATTGGCCCTGTGTGAACACTAAGTGGGTGCCTGTCCCCCAGGATATATGTTGTTGCGCCTACCACAGGAACATTCAACTAAGTCAGAGGTTGGGGAAGGTCTGTGCCTGTGTTAGATGTCATCCCTAACTATACCTGTAGAAGAACAAACATACAATCTGCATACCCAACTCAAGATTGAGGAAATAATTACAAATTCATTCTGCTAAAAGTACATAACCCACTGAGAGCCAGGTAAATTGCCTTTAGAAGATTCAAGTGATTTACCTTTCCAAAAACTCAAAACACCTGTGGACTTTACAAGCAAACTATTCTGTGGTGAATTTACAAATAGTGTATCAATTTCACCATTCCACAGACTAGTTTCACATGTCTCAAGAAAACATAATCCATTGGGGCACCTAGGTGGCTCAGTTGGTGAAGAGCAAACTCTTGATTTCAGCTCAGGTCATGATATCATGGTTCATGAGATACAGTCCTGCATTTAGCTTTGTGCGGACAGTATGGAGCCTGGTTGGGATTCTTTCTTTTTTAGTCTGCTCCTTCCCCACTCATTCACACTCTCTCTCCTTCTCCCTCTCCCTCTCCCTCTCCCTCTCCCTCTCCTCCCTCTCCCTCTCCCTCTCCCTCTCCCTCTCCCTCTCCCTCTCAAAAAGAAAAAAGAAAACATAATATATCAATTATGACAGAAATATGTTACCCAGGTATCTAAAAGGTTTTAAAATGATAAATTATTTTCATATTAAAACAAGCACAGAAACTTAAAGGGGGTCTTTTCCTCCATATTTTCTTTATATATATTATATGTGTATATTATATACTACAGACATGTACAGGGACACCTGCATGGCTCCACTGGTTAAGCATCCAACTTTGGCTCAGGTCATGATCTCGCGGTTCATGAGTTTGAGCCCCATGTCAGGCTCTGTACTAACAGCGCAGAGACTGGAATCTACCTGTTTCAGATTGTGTTTCCCTCTCGTTCTCTGCCCCTCCCCCACTCACATTCTCTTTTGCTCTCTCTCAAAAAAAAAAACATTAAAAAAATTTTAATACAGGCATGTACAGAAAAATGAAGAGAATTGGTTAATCAGCTTACAATACAAATATAAATGGCTCTTCCTTCTTTTTTAAGTCTTTAGCACTAAAAACTGTCCAAAGATACCATGTCTTGGTTTGCTGAGAGGCATTATGATTGAAAGATTGGAGCAACGTTAGATATTGCAGATGGGGATTTTGTAAAATAAAAGAGAAAAACTTGGTGTGAGTTTATTAAATATTTGTTGAGCTACAATAATACGGTGGGCATTGTGGAACATTTAATTGTAGTTCCTGGCCTTGTTTTCTTATTATCTTCTTTGGATTTTTTGTTAACAGATCTGACTAGCTTCTGCAGCTTTGAAAAAGAATTTAAAACCCATAAATTTCACAAATCCTGAGCAAGAAGCATATATTAGTTCTTCAAAGCATATTGGTATATTTTTTAACTGAGGATTTTAGCTTTCATGTGATAAAAGTTTTAGTGATTTCCTTACCATGTCTTGTTAAGGCTTAAGTTCCTCATTTACATATTTGATGTCTCTCAGGAGACAGACATGCTTCAAGTTAATTATCTATGTAGCTGTAAGAACTCTTGTTTCCTGCTTAAGAACTCTCCAAAAGAAAACTAATAGTTATTAAATGTTACACCGAGTCACCAAAAGTAATCAGGATACACAATGAGAGAGGCACTAAACAGACACTTAAATTTAATAAAAACCTCAACTTTTTATGAGAGAAATGAAATATAAATCAATTAAATCTCCCGCAGTAATTTTTTAGAAAAAACAGCCAGCAGACACCAAACAGCTAAAATCTCTACTCTAAAAAGCGATGAGGCCCTGCTGGAGGCTAGAGGAAATTACTGTAAAATTTTGTATAAAGACCCATTGAACTAAGGTTTGGAATAGAATTGGAATTAAAGAAATGCCATATTAATAGAAATGTTAGTGTTTCCTCCACTGAGTGCGTGTTTGTATGCATGTCTGTGCATTCACATACATATGTATGCATGTAGATATGTCTACATACATACATGTATGCCACAAACTGTTTCTAAACATGCTTTATTGCATATAATGAGTAAATGATATATGTAGATAGAAATGATAATCTTTGAATCTGAAACTCTGTTAAGGAGCAGTTTCATGGAATGATAACAAGAAAGAGAAGAAAGAGGGGAAAGCATAAGATAGACTTGAGTTGCAGTTGGGAAATTGGAACCACAGCTATCAGGTGAGTTAATTAATCTGGGTATCGTTCAGTAAATGAAAGTGTGCCATCTATTTCACAAGGGCCCATTGTGTCTTGCATGTGAAACAAATTTACCCTGTTTGATTAAGGATTACTGATTGCCTCCAATTTATTATATGTATCCTATAATTAAGTCACAATGAGTTCGAATGAAATGGGGATGGTCTCCTCCACAAAGAAGACAACAAGCTCATTCTGGGAAGACCTTGGGGGTCATTCAAGAAGCAATTAAATGTTCTCCAGGGTGCATTAAAGGGAAAAGAGCCTGGTGGGCTAAACGGCCTCTCCTTATATTCCAGCCTTCTCAATATTCTCCTGCTTCTATGGAGACAAATGAAACTATGTCATAAAATAACTCAAGGCACTATCAGCAAAGAAAACAATGCTGTCTGCTCTTATATTAAGAAAAACATTGCTAAGAAAATATACTACAAAGAAGAAAAAAAAAAGGTGTATAAGCCAAAGTGACATTCTATGTCAGAATCCGTTTAAAGGGGGAGTCTAAACAAATTAACGAACTCTGGAATAGTGTAAGTGACCTTTGATATATATACATCAATTTTTATCTGTGTACAGGTAGCAAATACCTAGTGTAAAATCCTTTTGGCAAGTGAAATGTAATGAAAAGGGCCAAGATCAGTATCTGTGTTATGCCTACCGATGTATTTCTCCATATTTTTATAAATGTTCTTAACAGTGGACACTACAAAAAAGAAATTATACAGGACACTTGTTAAAAATGGCAAGGAAGGTTTTTTCAAGATACTGCATTATTATATTTCTGGGAGATTTATGTCCCAAAGGGCAGAGAAAGAATTTACAATTGCAGGTTTTTTTTTTTTAAAGCAAATGCTCTAAGAGAAATCAGCAAGAAACCTAGATAAAGTCCAGGCAACTTGAGACCATTCCAGTCAGTAAACTATTCTGAAATTAGGATGAAAAAACTCTCACACAGATCTAGAAGGGGTGCTTGAACCACCCCTTTATAAATGGATCTCTTTGGGAAACACATGCACTAAAACATGGTCTACATGAAAATGTAGACCACTGTAGGAACTTAAATAGAATAATTAGAATATTAGTTTCTACACCTTACAAAAAATAGTTGATTCTGTTTACATAGAAATCAAATGGAAAACCTTACCAAATAAGTGACCCAGAAATTACAAAGACTTTTCTGTTTTCAGCATAGACCAAGAATGAGCACATTTGTACATAGAAACCACATGTTATAATGGAAAAATAAGTTGCCAATGGAATCTGAAGAACTCAGCCCAAATCTCAGCCACATAAGTCATTTGTTCCATAGACCTGGGAAGATTTTTTTTATCCTCTCTGAGCTTTATTTTTCTCATCTTCAAGGAAAGATAGAAGCCACCTGTTTACTACACTGTAGGTGAGAGAATGCCTGAAAACATGTAAAATGTGGAATGAAAAGGGATAACAGAGAGAAAAAAGAGGTCTGGTCAGAATGGACCTAAAAGCTATATGTAGGAATTTTTTCATAAAACCTAAAAGAAATAAGAAAACACTGGAAGAAAAGTGGCATAGTATCATCTTCATTTGCAGTCACCGTGTTGGTTGCATGGATGATGGTTTAGTTGAGCACAATGCCAGGTACAACAGAGTATGTGGGCCTGGGGGGCAGACCCAAGAGTTGTAAGTAGTAAGGCTGAAGCAATTTGGAAGTTCTCTTTAAGACAAATAATTCGACATTCCAAGACCAGGGCATTTGCAAAGCCTGTGGAAGAATAAAACTCTAATGCTGAAGCATCATTAGCTTAGCAGCAAACTGACTGCTGTGAAGGCTGTTGAAATAACAACATGGACCTCATAATGATAAACTGATCCAAGATACTTAAAGTGAGGATGAGGCTATTGGACAGATTCGAGAGACAGAAAGGGGCATAATGTCAAGGCTAAGAGAGAAAGAGTCAAGATGCCTGGTTTCTGGCTGAGTGAATTCAGCCTGATAGGTGACAGGAATGGGGTCAGGAAGAAGAGCTCACCTCTTTTCTTACAACAGGAGGGGAAAGGAAGCTTAGGTGTGGATGTACGGATGAGGATTTTATTGGCGTGTTAAAGGGTTCCCTCATCTGAGTGCGAAACCATTCTGAAGCAAATTGCAGTATAAGAGGGTACTTTGTCAGAAAAGAGGGAGAAAGCAGAGTTGTCACTGCTGCAGAGAAGATGGGAGGGCTTACATATGTCTTTTGGGATGAATAACTTTGTAAAAGAGCAGATTCACAAGGTGATAGGAGTGAAAAGGAGATGACAGAGGTATGGATGAGGAAGTAAATACAGCATGGAGTGAGGATAGACAACCTTCTGGAGAATTCTGGTGAGGCAAAGAAGAGTGACAGAGCCACATTCAGAAAGGATCCTGGGGTTGAGGAAGCATAGAGGTGGAGGAAGTGATAGTAACTGGTGAGCAGGTTGGAGATTAAAGATACAGGAGAGACTAGTCATCTGAATAGCAGCATCATATGAATGGATGGACTCAGGGCACCAGGTCTGGGTAATTCTCAAGTAGAAAGCACATATTTTCTGACACAACAGGAGATAAAGAGGAAATAATAGTTGCTCATGTGGCTAAGTTTGTTGGCTTGGGAAAGAAAAGTAAGAGAGTTATTTTCTTTTTCCAAAGTTTATTTCTGATTGAGAGAGAGAGAGAGAGAGCATGTGCGCATGCACACAAGAGGGAGAGGGGTGGAGAGAGAGAATCCCAAGCAAGCTCCACACTGTTAGGGCAGAGCCTGACATGGGGCTCAAACTGACAAACTGTGACATCACGACCTGACCTGAAGCCAAGAGTCACCCACCTAACCAACTAAGCCATTCAGATGCCCCTCTTTTATTTTTTCTTTCTTTTTTCCTATGAAGCTAGAAACAAACTCATTTGCCAAAAATGAGAATGTGAAAGTGAGGATGGGGGCAACAGAAGTCAGAAGCTAGTTGAGAAGATTTTAAATAGGCACCATGGGAAGTAAAGGGAAGCTAAACAGGGGCACCAGAAGAAATGCTAGCAGCACTGATGACCAAGTGACATTAGAAAACGTGAATTTTGGTGGTAACAGTACATGAAGGTGTATCTGTGTGTGTGTGTGTGTGTGTGTGTGTGTGTGTATTTCTAACAGTTCACCAATTTGCCATTATGAAGAAAGTACCTGGCTGCATTGATCCAGGGTTGGAATTTTACCAGGTAGATAGACAAAAAGGCAATGAGTCATGGATTCTAGAGACATAGACAGCAATGTAGTTAAAATAATGGACTATAGTATCCAGTCAGAATAGGGAAGAAGATAAATGGAGGTGTGGGCTGACATCTAGAAAACTAGTAGTATAGTGAAAAGATTGGATGTCCCTAAAGCAAGTAAAAGTTGAGAAGAGCATTAGTAATTGGCTGAAGAGTTAGAAGGGCGGTCAAGGTGTACTTAAAAGTAGAGTTTTCAATGTGTTCTTCCAGAGAAAGAGCCATTGCAAGTGGTTCCAGTGCCCAGAATGTAGTCATAAATCGTATAACCAAAATAAACTGGACATAAAGGTCATTGCAATGAAGACATAGAGAAAATGAGCTAAAATGTTGGGTTAAACATCAATATGAACAACAAAGCCATTATGGATGATGGGAGGAGCTAGATTAAGAAAGGAAAGTAGTAAATCAGGTCAAAACACCTGACTGGCTGATGGTCTTTGGGTTGGTAGAGGAAAGAAAGAGCTTCAAAGGACTGAGGGTTTGTATTTGGGAAAAAAAGGATCCAAAAGGGGTTCTGGGAAGAGAGGAGGGTGTCATCCAGCCCTAAGGTATGAGAAATCTCAGTGTTATAAGCAACCTTGGAAACTGAACCTGTAAGAGACGTCTAGGTCTGTAGTAAGATCAGGAAGGAGAAAACATTACATGAAGGGTTTGAGGATGCAAGGAGTCACTGAGGATTCAGGGGGCACACTGAAAAGTCCAGAAGGATGCTGCAGTGGAAGGCAGTAAGGCAAGGTGAGGCACAAAGCAGTCTGGGATGAAGATTCCAGAGACAGAGAAAAGGGTTTCAATTTAAGAGAATCTAGTGACAGCAGGGAGACTAGGCACAGCGTGTTTCTTTTGGCCCAATTTTTCTGATAAAAACACTATGGACAGGTAGACAATGGGCTAATCCCAAAGGCATTTACACAGATCATCTCCACTAGAAGGGACAGAAAACAGAAATAAATGGAGTTCCTGAAAAAAGGGGGTGACAAGAAATCAGGGTGGACTTTATGTGTTCACAGTTTTGCTTAGGAGGGGCCCTGCTTGTCATCTCTACACAGCTTTGTTAAGTCTTTCTGTGCTGAAATAATAAACAGAATGACTCTCTCTGATTTATGTGTATTTTAAAAATCAGGCTTTTCATAGGTTAGATCTAAAATAGAAAACAAGAAATGTCCAGTTATTTGACCTTGTTATGCAAGCTTTGGTCTTCAGCAGCACACTCACTGTCGGGAACCTCTTACATGAACTCGTCCATTCAAGTCACCCTGGCTGTTTCCAGAGCACATTATTAACTTTTGTGCCTCTCTTTCTTTGTTCCTTGTCTAGAATATTCCTTATCTTATCTCTCTTTACCCAAGCCCTATCTTCCATCTGGGTCAGGCTTTATCACCTACTCATCCAAAAACACAGCCCTTGGAGATTTTTCCTAACTCTCAAAATGTGATAATTTCTACACATGTGATTTACACAGACGAATGTAATGATCTACACAGTTGTTATCATCAGTTAGTGTGCACTGCCTCTCCAGACGGTAAGCGCCCCAAGGGCAGGGGACTTACTTAACCTGTGCTGATTTGCATGCTTGGTTCCCAGCAAGATACTTGCCAATTGCAGGGCAGCAATGAGATGACTGTGTTGCAAGACAACCCCTATATGTGAATTTAGTCAGGAAAACCCGAACTAAATAGAGGAAACCTCTCTGGGAGGAATTTCAAATTTCATAAGAAGCTGGTGAAACATTTATGAACAGAGTAGCTTTTCTACACCCCTTAAATTATACAAGTTAGGTAGAGGACCAGCCTTGGCAGGAGAGGATTATTAAAAATAGGTATTTAAACATAAGAATAGTTGTGGGATATTATGTTTTTTTAAAAAGTCTTGGGAACAGAAACCCTATTGAGAAAATAACCAGGTTAGTAGTGAAGCATTTGTTTGAGTGATGTGTATATGTTTACAAGACTAATGACATCTGAAGGATTGAACCTAATAACTGAATAGAAGTTGTCTTTTATCCTGAGATGTCCTTTGAACAGCTGTCTCACATCAGAGTGCACATCTGTGCTTACAAAAGAGAAGGAAAAATCAAGGAGCAGACAAGTAAAGAGGCCACCAGTGTGGTCACAAGCACTTTCTGCTAAGCAGCTGCTGCAAGACCTCTTTCTCTGGAAGGTAAGGAGGGGATTGCACAGCTTGCTTGGGAGGTCACTGTATCCCCTCCCTACTCCTCCCCCGGGGCTCTCCTTCCTGGTCTCTGGCTATTTCAGAAATGGCAAGTGCATGAAAGAAGCAAACTCCCTACATGGCAGAGGTCACATGAGCTGTGAAGGTTTTCCATACATCCTCTGTACCTTTCTTCAGGGCATCATCTGATCCTCCCAATAAAGGCTCTGTCCACACCTTATGCCCAAGGTGACATGTAGGATAAAAAAATAAATAAATATATAAGAATCCAAGAAATTTAGCAGTGAATTAGCATCTAAAATTGGGAAATAGGTTGTTTCCTGTGGGGCCGTATCCTCTGAGTTTTTTGACACAAATTTCAGGCAATAAAAAAATAAATGGAAACGAAGAGGACTCAATTTATAAATTAGGTTAATTTAAGAACCAAAAGAGACAACAAATGCATTAAAAAAATTGAAATGTAGAGCAAAAAATATGCTTGGAGTTTCTATGAAGCCCCAACTTTAACACTGCAACTATTCTGAAATGTTAGCTGTTTCACTCTTTGAAAGGCACAAAATGAAAGGGGCTAGGAAGGAATGGAAAAATTTTGAAAACAATAATGCTATTTACACAACAAGGAATGCACTTAAACTCCTGCACTGTAATAGGATTGCTATGATCCAAGCAAACACAAACTTCCCCTAAGAACTTTGCTCTAAGGCTGTCTGAATGTACTACCCAGCGTTTATTCCATCCTGGCTGTTGCACAAGATCAGATCAAGAACGGTGAACATTTCTTAAAAGTTATTTTCCCTCCTGTTTCAAGAAAGCCCAGCCATCTTTAAAAATACTTCTCACATTTCCGTTTCTTAAATCTAAATTCAAGTTAAATATGAAAAAATAAAAAGGTTTACTTACACTGGGATATGCTTTTTGTCCAAAGGCTGAATTTGGTTTACTACATTATGGAGGTGTCCAGAGCTCTCTTACTTGAGGAAAGGCCGTAGCATCTACTGAAGTTCAATAAAATGATGTCATGTGAAAAATTGGTGGAGAAAATGTAAAGTTGGTAAAAGAAATTGTAGTTGAATATCTTTGTGACTTTGGAATGAGAAAAGGTCCAAAAAGGTCAGCAAGACTAAACCAAAATTTGGGATTTCTGTTCATCAGTTACCATAGACTAATGGTTGAGAGGACCAGGAAAGTTGAAAGTTTTCAAAAACAAAACTTAACTAGGGATTAGTATCTACATTCTAAAAGAAACTTCCACAAAAAGACAAGAAAAAGACAGGAAACCTGTTAGGAAAACAAATGAGCAAAAGAGAGGAAGACAAATTCATGGATGGGAACATAAATAGCTAACAAGTATTTGTAAAGATGCTCTCTCTGACTAATTACTAGAAAGCAAATCCAAATTAAAGTACTACTTCACATGTAGCAGATTTGTAGAAACCTAGAAGTTGAGTAGTACCAAGAGTTAGCCAAACTGTGGAAATAAAATGAGTACAGTCATTCTGAAGAACAAGCTGGCAGGACTTAGTGAAAATTGGAATGGTCTAGGCAACGACCCAGCAATTGCTCTCCAGGGCATATCCCTGGAGACCTTCTCACACAATTGCTTAAGGGGACACTTAGAAGAACGTGTTACATTAGTGGTCGTGGCAGAGTTTGAATCAAATAGGATCACTAACAGAATATATAGGTAAAATATGGCGAATGCATACTGAAAAATGTTATGCCTTGCTTAGAAGCAATGAACTAGAAATGAAAATAGCAAACATGGGTAGATTTTAAAAACACAGTGCTAAGAAAAACAAGAAACAATATAAGATCTTCAATATGCTGCCTATGCTCATTAAGAAATGCATAAGTGCATAAAAATATAGTGTGTAAAAGAGAAAAAGAAAAGTCTATGGGGATGAACAAGGGGCTTTTAAAATTCAGAACTTTTTATAGGTTATAATGTTGTTGGTTATAATTAGAGTTAGGTCCATATTTAATCTTGAAACAACGTAATGATCTTTATAGTGAATAACATTCCCTACTTTATAGTTACGGGTGGAAAAGTAAACTATCAGTTCACAAAGTGCATTCTGTCTCAAAGGAGGAACCCCAGCTCTGTAGACCAGGAGTTTTCGGGCTTCGCCCTTCTCAATTATGCTGCAAGAAAACAAAGGCCAGAGGTGATCTGAATCAGGAACAAGATGCTAAGGGGCTGAACGGAAGTGTTTACCCTAGTGTCCTCCCAAAATTTATCATCCTAAAATTAGTAAAACTTACTAATACCATCATAAAGTCTGCAATATAAGAATCATATCATGTTATAAAAAATATCTCTGTAGCAGAAAAGCTTTTCACATCTGATAGCTAATTATATAACAAATTTTATTAAAATTTATTAAACTTGTGAAAAAATAAGCCAGCATAGTCTACATTGTAAACTGACATGCCTTGCAGTGGAAAGAGATTCTGCTCTTGAGAATTTAAAAATACAGTAAGAAAAACTAAACACATAAAAGGATAACAGAGAGACCACATACAAGAATTCATTTAAATAAGTATAATATAACCCTGTAGTACATGTTATGTTGACTACAATGCAATGAAACTCCTTCTATAAATCAATCAGCTACATAAAAATAGAGCTGCTTTTATGATTCTATCCCATACTTTATGTACTTTATGCATTCCAAAGAGATACTTGAGTTTAAGAAAGAAGTCTGAAGCAGATTCAAGTTCATTCATACAAAGTGAGGTAAAAGTTGATATAAATTTGGAAAATAAGAGGTATAATAAAATTTAATAAGAAATTTCCCTTGAACATTGGTGCTTAAGGTAAATTAAATTAAAATTTTAATTATAAGAGGAAGAGAAAGTAGAAGGAGTCATTATAGATTCTGAAGAGGATTCAAGATATTTTAAGGTTGATACCAATGCTTTCTGATATTGTCTAATCTTACTACAAAAGATAAAACTTTCATTTTATTTAATGAAGATATTTCATTAGCTCTATTCTTGTACCTGCTTGACTTGACTAGGGGATCATATGGGATTCCCAACTAGCAAAAGGAAAAGAGAGTAAAAGTAAGAGAGATGAAGTTTTTCAATGGCAATAACTGAGAAAAATCCAAAGGAAAAAGAAATGAAGACACTGAAAGTGGTGAAAGGCAGTGGAGTCTAAAACTAGAGAGTAATTCTCCAAGTCAAAGAGCCCTGAGTCAAACCCTTGCTTATTGGTCGGTAGAGATTGGACAAGGTATTTAACCCTCCACCTCATGCCTTGTCCTATAGAGGATATTTCTAGAAGATGAGGCTGGGATACAGACTTTCTTTTTTTCTTTGGCTGTTTTTTTGGTACCTCTGTACTGTTATTTTATATGTGTGTAGTGTTACTTGAGATATATATACATATATATATATACATATATATATATATACATATAGATATATATATATATAGAGAGAGAGAGAGAGAGAGAGTGAGAGAGAGGGAGGTACATATACATATACAAATAAAATGAGCATGGACCATTTTATATCAAAAATATCTTTAAAATACATTTATTTTAAAATCAATAAGAAAAAATAAAGAATAGGCAAATTAGAATTAGTAATTAGAACTTAGTTATAAAATACTTGGCGAATATACAGAATTGACATGTGAAGACTTTCAGATAGTAGGTTGTAACTAGGTTGTTTTTGTTGGTGGTAGTGGTGTTGGTTACACTTTTTGCATGACGAAGGAAAACATGATTAAACAGTTTTTGCACTGCACAAAAATTCTCACCCAAGGCAATAGGGCAGCTAGATTCAGCCCAGATTCCCCTGGCCAATCTGAATATATCCCTATCCTTAATGGAGTACATTTTCTAATTCATTCATAGGTAACCCAGAGTGCCATTTTGGTGCACTGATCCTGTTTCCCACTTAAGTTCCAGAAGAAGTTTTAAAAGTCCTCTTTTTTTCTAAAGAGCCAAGAACCACTTAGCCAGAAAAATACCCTCCCTTGCTTAAGAGCAGACATTAAATCTGGCGATATGAACAAAGAGATGGTTTCTTCTATACTGTGGTTCCTGGGGAAAAAATGACATGAAATTGCCTGGGCTCATTGATGCCTTAGTACATCATTTCTGGAACGTCTCAACCTCAGTTTCACTGTTGACCAGAGGTTATTGAATTATACCTTAGATTTCTTACTCTGTGGGCAAAGACAGCAACAACTTCACCTGTTGGAAGATGTGACCATCAATGAGCTAATATTCCAAAGCAAGATTACCCTCCCCATCCCAGTTGCCATACTTTTCTCAAAAGTTACTGATAACACTAAAAAGTTAAAACTAGTAAGTTATCACTAATAAGTAACATATTTGACAGATGATACCATTTGTCAAGTGAATTTATAATTTTGTCCTCTCATTGTTCAAAATATTTGTTGGACCTTGGTTCCAAGCATGAACTCTGAATCCTGCTTCCTCTTGATCAGAACAGTGACCCCAAGTTCAGTGGTATCTTTTGAATCAATCTAAAGTAAATGATTAAGTTCAATTGTTTCCATATAGGTGTAGAATTGAGTATTTCTATATTATATTTGTATATCTCCAATGTGGAGTACATATAATGATTTTAAACAAAATATTTAATCAATTCAGATCTGACCCTCCCTTATTGATCATGAGTTAATATATTGGTATATTCTTTCTTTATCCTAAAAGCTCCTGATCATTAAGAACTAGAGGCAACTGGGTGGCTCAGTCAGTTAAGCATCCAATTTCAGTTCAGGTCATGATCTCATGGCTCATAGGTTCAAGCCCCATGTCAGGCTCTCTGCTCTCAGCATGGAACCTACTTCAGTTTCTCTATTCTGCTCTCTGTCTGCCCATTCCCCACTTGTGCTTTCTTTCTTTTTCAAAAATAAATAAACATTAAAAAAACAGAACTTATTTTGTCCTGGGGTACCTGGATGGTTTAGTCAATTGAGCATCAGAGTCTTTTATTTTTTATTTAGTATAATTCAGTGTCAAATTGGCTTCCATACAACACCCAGTGCTCATCCCAAGAAGTGCCCTCCTCAGTGCCCATCAACCACTTTCTCCCTCTCCCCACCCCCATCAACCCTCAGTTCTCTGTATTTGAGTCTCTTATGGTTTGTTTCCCTCCCTCTCTGTTTGTAACTTTTTTCCCCATCCCTTACCCCATGGTCTTCTGTTAAGTTTCTCAAGTTCTACATCTGAGTGAAAACATATGGTATCTGTCTTTCTCTGACTGACTTATTTCTCTTAGCATAGTATCCTCCAGTTCTAGCCATGTTGCTGCAAATGGCATGATTTTATTCTTTATCATTGCCAAGTAGTATTCCATTGTATATATAAACAACATCTTCTTTATCCATTGATTATCAGTTGATGGACATTTAGGCTCTTTCCATAATTTGGCTACTGTTGAAAACACTGCTATAAACATTGGGGTTACATGAGCCCCTATGCATCAGGGCTCTTATACCCCTTAGGTTAATTCCTAGCAGTGCTATTGCTGGGTCATGGGGTAGTTCTATTTTTAGTTTTTTGAGGAACCTCCATAGTGTTTTCCAGAGCAGCTGCACCAGTTTTCATTCCCACAAACAGTGCAAGAGTGTTCCCGTTTCTCCACATCCTCATCAACATCTCTAGTTTCCTGATTTGTTCATTTTAGCCACTCTGACGAGCATGAGATGGTATCTCAGTGTGGATATGATTTGTATTTCCCTGATGATGAGTGACGTTGAGCATCATTTCATGTGCTGTTGGCCATCTGGATGTCCTCTTTGGAGAAGTGTCTGTTCATGTCTTCTGCCCATTTCTTCACTAGATATTTGGTTTTTGGGTGTGGAGTTTGGTGAGTTCCTTACAGATTATGGATACTAACCCTTTATCTGATACGTCATTTGCAACTATCTTTTTCCATTCCATTGGTTGCTTTTTAGTTTTGTTGATTGTTTCCTTTGCAGTGCAGAAGCTTTTTATCTTGATGAGGTCCCAATAGTTTATTTTTGCTTTTAATTTTCTTGCTTTTGGAGATGTGTCAAGTAAGAAATTGCTGTGGCTGAGGTCAAATATGTTGTTTCCTGCTTTCTTCTCTAGGGTTTTAATGGTTTCCTACCTCACAGTCAGGTCTTTCATGAGCATCAGACTCTTGATTTTGTCTCAGGTCATAATCCCAGGATTGTGGGCTCAAGCCCTGTGTCAGGCTCCATGCTGATCCTGCTTGAGATTCTCTCTCCCTCTATCCCTCTCCCCTGCTCATGTGTTCTTTCTCTCTCTAAAAATTTTTTTAAAATTTATTTTGCCCTAGCTAATTCTTCTTAGGTATGGTCATAGTATGAAATACTCTACAAATTAATAAATAACAGTATAATAGTTAATAATAGTTAACAGCAAGTAGATGCCTTGGACCCAGAGAAATGTATGTACATAATGTGTATGGAAACTTAACTGATGTAAATAAACAAGTTAATTAACTTTCGTAAACTTCAATTTCCCTTCCTCTAAAATGGAACATATACACTGTAAGGGCTGTCAGACAAAAGAGGCCTTTGGATAGTTGGTCACTGTTTTGCCACTAGAGGCATAGACCTGACCAGGGGCAAAGATGATGACAAAGGGCAGTGGGAAAGTGGTGAACCAAAGTTTGTTTTTAATTCTCAATAATTTGGAGAATAGGCCATCCAGTAAATTGATTTTTAGCAAATTAGCTTAAGGCAAATTGGTCATTTGGCAAATTGGCTTTCAGCAAAAGAATTCTCAGTTCATTGGCTTTCTGTGATTTATTTTATGTAAATTGTCTATTTTCCCTCTAAAGCAATGTTTGAAATTAGACATGTCTTCTCACAAAAGGAATAATCAATGACCTCAAGAAGAATGAGATTTAATAAAAATAATTCATGTCAATAGTAATAACTCTGTGTCACAAAAGAAGCAAGAAGTGTGTCTGTTTCCTTTGGTTAGAAGCAACAAGTTTTGGGAGGAGGTAATTTCTCTCCCTTGTGCTTGACCATAATGGGAAAGTTTCCCACCTTAAGATCCCTTTTCCCCAAGAATAACTGGCAAAGTAGCATAAACTGTGCCACATGGAAGAGCTGGATCATAGCATGGTTACTGTCTGTATTTTGGCCACTCTCTTACTCAATACCAATGTCTTCTATCAAATGAGTCATTACTAATCTATAGTAATTATTAAGAAGTCAAAATAAACTAGTCCTTTCATTTCTCCCCAATCTAAATAGCCAGTCTACTGTCCATTTTCATTTGGTGCTGTGCTTCTATTATGTTGCCAAACTATTTGAGCAATTAATTTTTGAGGTAGAAGTATGAAGGTTAGTATTGAGGGGGAAGTTAATATTCAGGTTACTTGGCATTCTAGTGAATTTTTGTTCTGCTTTCTGAAAAGACACCCCATCTCATTCTCTGTGAACTTTTCTGAAAGACACATCTTAAAACCAATTTTTCTCAATTTTCTCAAAAAAAGCACAGACTTCCAGTTGTCCATTTGTAATGGTAATAAGGAAAACTGAAAGATACACATACCACCACCATCAGTAGAGAAACTTGAGGTTCAGAAAGAAAATACTGATGAAAGCAGCATCCATTCACTTTTGCACAGACAGAAGCAGACCTTATTCCATGTATTTGGGGCTGGATTCCAAAACCTATTGCTATAAGACATGAGCCCAAGACAGAAGCAAACCCAACAGTCCTGTCTCAGAACATGTGAATGAATGCTGAGGGAAATGAACTTTTTCTCCAACAGAGCTGGAAGAGACTATACAGAATGCAATCAGAGAGCTGCAGAAATGAGAGACTAACAGAAAGAAGGTTAGGCCAGATAGCATTATATCTGATTCTAGTCCTTATTAAATATTCTTTGAAAGAACTAACTACCCAGTACTTTTCCCAGCTATATAAACCAATGAACTTCCTCTTTCTTAATCTGGTTAAATTAGACATCTCTAATTGCAATCAAAAGAGACCTGATTAATGTATGCATATTATCTTTAGCTAAGGAATCAGAACTCATCTGCTCCCTTCCAACTCCCAAAGCTGGTAGAAACCTGGTCACAGCAAAAGCCCTATCTACCATGGGGCAAATATTGGAGGAAGTGCACTTACCAGAGGGTAAGACCTCAGAGAAGGAGATAGTTGTTATGAAGTATCAACCACCATGATCTGGAAGGGACTAGAAATAACTATGTTGTATAGCTATAGAAATATTTGGAGATTTTTTTGTTGATCAGCCTTTTGTGGAGGCCTCACCAAAAAAAAAAAAAATGTTTTTCCCTTCATTACAGCTAAATCTGTCCCTTCTCTGCCAGAGGCTAGCAAGAAATTCACGTACTTCACTGTGGGACAGAAAGGAAGGGTCTTCCCTCATGGGTTAAAAACACAAAGCAAATGCCTTCTTCTGCATAAGTGCACCTTTAGCATGATTGCTAAGGGGTGGGATGATGTTGTTATACTGTTAGATCACAGGCTGCCCTGTGGAGGCCTTGAGCCAAGGGTCTGCTTCTATGGGCAGATGAGGACTCTCCTGAGGTCTGCAACCAATCACTCACAGAAGAGCAATTTCTTTAGATCAGAAATGTGGAAGAAAAAAAGAGATCATTGTATTTCTGTCTTTCCATCTTCCTATTGACTTTGAGACTTCTATATGTTTTTGAAGGTGTTTCCAAGGAGCAGTGCTCAGATATGACCTTTGTCATGTAAGAACAGGCTGCTGGGACCCAGAAAAGGCTATCATATTCTGGTAGTAAAATTCTAGCTGAAATTAAGTTTTGCTTCATAAGCCAAATAGTCCAGTTTATCTACTTTTCTAATTTATTTCCATTTGGCTATTCTTTAATAAAGTCCTGTCTGAATGCCTTACTTGAGCTATACTACAGGTGATAAATGCAAAGACTACATATTCGTTGTTGGGTCAAAAGGAAATAAACAGAAAAGCCCCAAACCCACTTCTCAGAACAAAATTAGGAGCAGGGTTAGAATTACAAGTATAGTAGGGGAAAGTATGGTAAAAACCCCAGAAAGAGGACCATAAAAGTCCTGCCCCTTATTCTACAACTAATTCAGCTTCCTTATACCAACCTTGGAAAATCTTGATTTTCTTTTACATAAAAAAAAAAAATGCCCATTAATTCTAGAGACACAATACCATGCAAGTTTGAAGTTATAGAAAGTTTCTTAAACAGAACCATCAGGGCACTATAATTCAATATATTTGCAGTTTATTTTGACATATACAGTGACATAATTGAAGAAACAACTCCACTACTATTTGTTAGTCTATAAAGAACTAAGGAAATAATGGCTAAAATTTTGTTTAAAACAAGTTAATTATTTTAACTATTGTAAAATAACAAATAAAAAGCTTTTTAATGAGTTCATCATGTTCGGGGGTATGTTAAATGTTATTTTTCAATTATATGATTAGAATAAAAAGTCAAGTTTCAATGCAGTTATTTCATTATTATAAATGAGAGCTAAAGTTACCATTGGCTTTGGCCAAGTTCTCTTAAAAAATAATCTTCTAATGCATTATAAATTACTAAAATTCCTCTATAATTAATACTTGAGGATGCAAAATTGTATGCATTTATTATTTTCAAGTAAATTAGGGCATATTATATATAAATTCACTTTTCTGTTATTGTTTTTGAAAGGGAAGAAAAACAGCTAAAGTCTTGCTTCACTGGGTTTTTAACTCTACCTGCTATGCAAACATGCACAGATATTTTTTAAAAAATGAAATGAAAACAAAACAGGCATTTTCTGGTCTAATGAGCTATTTCCATCAAAATAAATTCCCCAAATGGAAGCATTACAAGGCTCATGCTAAGCATAACAATAACGCTTTATGTATTTTCCGAGGCATTGCAATATCTCTGTAATATAGGAACTGTGAAAGCCAAGCATACAGCTGCAGCAAATGTTCTAACAACTGTATTCTTCACTTCTAATCAGAGCAGCACCCAGGAGCCCTCAAAACAAGCAACATGAATAAAGGCCAGAGGGGAAGGAGAAGTTCTGCTGCACTGGAGGCTCCCACTGCTTGAAATAACAGGCGCTTTCAGTGGGTCGGGTTTTATTATCTGTTATATAACATCTCAAGTTTAGTTATTTCAGTAGGATAAGAGGATTTTCAGGTAGATTTTATTTAGGTTCTTCACAAAATATACTGCCCAAATTATGGAATGCCATGATGAAGGCAATGAAAGATGACATTGAATAAATAAAGTAGTATTCTTTGTCTGATTGACTGCCCAGCCCCACCGAACTCTCAGTGTTATAAGGATCATATGAGACAAAATATAGTCAAACACTTAGCAAACATTTTAGAAGTTTGGTCAAAGTCAGGGCTGGTTAGATGTCAGTTCCTGTGATTTGGGGGTGAGTGGTCACTGAAAGGGATACTCATGAGTCTCTCGGTGCTTGTAACATAACTTAATTTTGATGCTGATTACATGGGTGTATTTAGTTTGTAAAAATTCAGTGAGAAATACACAGATATGTGCATGACTTATGTCTCTTATTGTTGAATAAAATTTTTCTTTCAAGTACGGTTAATGACATGAGATAATGACCTTCTCCTGTGTCAGACTCAAATGCCTACAGGAGGCTAGTAGGGGCGTGTAGGGACCTGTGCAGGATGGGCTCGCTTCCTTTGAATGGGTGAAGGAATGCTCATATGAAGGGACATATTGCCCAGCACCATCTTCGGTGAGGGCCTGAGATTCACAGGCCCTGTGGTGCCAAATTCTGAAGAAAGGACAAAAATTTAGCTTCTGCATGTAGAAAAACCACTATTTTAAAGCTCTGTGAGCTCTCAAGGGCAAGGAGGTTAGTTGTTCTCGGCTAGAGTGAGAGTCAGCCCCTGGTATGCAAGTCTTCAGGTGTGATGTGCCAAAAAGAGGGATTCATAGGACATAAGCTTCACTGACAAGTTATACAGTCGGTGAACTCTTGGAGAATATTTCCCAATGTCGCTGCCAATGGCTTTGACCATATTATAACTGGGAAAGCTTTTCAGCTAGGCTATGGGCTACTTCTGGACAAAAAGCCATGACAAATGACATGAGATGGCATCGCATCCTACCCACAAAGAGGTCTATTTTTAACTTGGTTTCCTTGTGATTCTTGTATCATTTGGAAATACCATGCAGAGAGATATTGTGCAAAGGGATACTGTGGAATGTGACATCATTACCTCAACCATCCCTTCATTCATTTTTAAAGTTTATTTATTTATTTTAAGAGATAGAGCAAAGGAGGGAGGGGCAGAGAGGGAGAAAGAAAGACTCCCAAGCCGACTCTGCATTGTCAATGCAGAGCCCTACATGGGACTGGATTCCATGAACTATGAGATCATGACCTGAGCTGAAATCAAGAGTCAGACACTTAACTGACAGAGCCACCCAGGTGTCCAGATAAGGATGTGGTTTAAAAACTGAAAGAAAAACAGGAAAGATGGATGGATGGAAGGAAGGAAGGAAAGAAGGAAGGAAGGAAAAAAGATAGGAAAGACAGAAAGGAAGGAAGGAGGGAGGGAGAGAGAGAAAAGAGAAAAGAAAAAACAAGACATGACAAGACAAAGTTGAGTCTGGCGCGTTCAGGGCTTCGTAATGACAGGGGGTTAGTAGAATTCTATGCCTTCACACAGGGAGACCTCAGGAGCATGTCTGAAGAAACTAGTAAAACAGAGGTTTACCACCCCTTGTGGAAATCAGAAAGTGGCATTTTTCTGTAGCTGTTGATGTCAGAGTTCCAGCCTTTCCTGTCCTATGTCTCCTAGACCCTTCTGTGTGTTATTCAAGATGATAG
This sequence comes from Suricata suricatta, assembly GCF_006229205.1. Lineage (NCBI taxonomy): Eukaryota > Metazoa > Chordata > Mammalia > Carnivora > Herpestidae > Suricata > Suricata suricatta. The sequence goes on from NC_043701.1 coordinate 33,971,801, forward strand.
AAATTTCTGTATTCAATGTCAATATTCGGTTAGGCTAGTTTTCCATAAGACTATTGTGCATCAGCCAGTAATTTCAGTATTTATTTAAGGTATAAGAGTTTGAACTTTCATAACAATTAAAACAATCCTTTGAAGATAAGCCTAAATGGGGGGGAAGAGAAAGGAATGCATGCAGGCCAAACAAAATAAATCTAGTTTTAAATCTTAGTTACAGTCATCTTTAAGAAGTTGTAATATTCCAGACTCTCCTCTCTAGTTCTACATTTTCCCTTTTCCCTTCCCTTAATAAAATGGAGACAGCTGGAAGAGGACTCTAGCCAGGTCATTCAAGTTACCTTTATTCCCTACCTAACTTAAGACTAAAGTGACCTTCACTGTATTTCACAAATATATACCAACTATTGAGTAAAACAGTCTACATATTTATGACAATAGCAAATAGAAATATTTTATTTATGACATATCTCCTACTGTCTTGACTCTAGGAAAATTTTTTTAATTTATTTGAATTTGTCTATATTTTCGAACCACAACTAATGTATATAGTAAAGAAGTGAACATAGCAGAAATAAACTTTTGATGTGTAGTCAATTTTTTAAAGCAGGCCTCATGCTCATCTCTGAGTCCAATGCAAGGCTTGGTGCCATGACCCTGGTATCATGACCTGAGCTGAAACCAAGAGTCAGGTGCTCAACTGCCTGAACCACCCAAGTGCCCCTGTGCAGACTTTTTAAATTTTAGCCAAAGTGTACTTACAGTATGGATGAATGAGAAGTATCCCACAGGCACAAAATTGCTGGTCCTTGAGGGTAGCTGATTTTCTGGTGATTTTGTTCAAAAGAGGCTCTTTCCAGTTAGAAACAGAGGATTTCCTGAGGGAAGTGTGGTTGAGAATTCTTCCTATTCTTTACTATCAGTCAAAGAAGGTTATATAGGCTCCTGCACCTGTGTAAATACCAAATGGACATTTTGGCATGAGAAAGCCCAAGTAGTTAAGTGTGTGAGGAAGTACCTACTATGGGATCTTGTTTGAAAAGAGCGGCAACAATTTTAAGTGCAAAAAAAAAAAAAAAAAAAAAAAAACCCAAACCAAAAGACATTAGAAATGGTGAAACATGAGTGTATAGACTTCTGTTGTAAGATCAGTGTATCATAGTAATAACAGGGGCAATAAGCAAACACTGAGTTACTGATAAAGACAGTCTGTAAACCTCTGAAACCTGCAAAGCAACACAGACTGAACTATTCACAGGAGCAGTAGCAGCTAAGTTAGACGGAGCATCATAGACAGTATGGCACACTTCAGAAGAAAATGGCAAGCACAGGCCAAAGGATGCTATAGGTTGATTGAGCCACACATTGAGCAAAACCAAGAAAACATTGTAAGCACATCTCTCCTCACCAGTAAGAAGATACAGATACAAAAATTTATTTTTACAGTTACTACTTACAGACCTCCTATTTCCCAAAGGATTTGGTGCCACTAAAATTCACAGTATAAATTATACTGTGATAATTTGTAATTTGCTGTATATTTTAAATTGAGTTGAAAATCTGGTGAAAATATTCATATACATTTATATAATTGTTGGTAATTCACTCTATTTACTTCTCAGAAATTGTTAGAAGATGATACACCTATAGTGAGCAGACTCATTGGGCATTACTCTGGCTGAGATAGAATAAATGAAGATAGTGTGGTCACACACAGTAGGTATAGACAATAGTATTAAAAGATCTAGCTAAAAATTTTCACTTGGTTAGTAACAAACTATGTGACAATGTACAGGTCACCATTTTTGAAATTTTATTTTTTACATCAAACAAGATAAAGGAATCTTGACTTATCTCATGGTTGTGTTTTAGGATCAAATAAAATAATAGACATTAAAAACACAAAATGGTATGTAAGGGGTATTATACCCATTAACACAAATGTTACATATTTAGAATCCATATTTATTGGATCCCAATCATGACTCAGTCACTTGCTGTGTAGATTATTGGGCACATATTGTTACCAGGCATTACTCTATGCTCCTTACATGTTCTAATCTGTTTTTTTCATGACTGTCTTCTGAGATAGACACTATTACTATTTATCCTAATCAGAGGAAAAAAATAAGACAGAAATAAGTAAGGTAACTTGATCCAGCTCACTGTTAATAGAATCAGGAAACAAACTCAGTCTGCCCTACATTTATCTCAGTAAATCATTTATATTCTGCTTATAATATTATAAATGTTCAATGAATGCTCATATAATATTTTAAGAAACATTTTTATTATTGATGTATAATTGACATACAATGTTATATTAGTCTCAGGCATATAACATATTAATTTGACAATTCTATAAGTTACTCAGTGCTCAACACAATAAATGTAGTCATCATCTGTCACCATACAAAATTATTAAAATAGTATCACCCATATTCCTTCATCTGTACTTTTCATCTCAGTGATTTATTTATTTTATAACTGGAAACTTGTACCTCTTAATTCCCCTTATCTATTTTGCCATTCCCCCAACCACCCTCCCTTCTGGCAACCACCTGTTTGTTCTCTATATTTAAGAGTCTGTTTTTATTTGTTTGTTTTGTTTTTCAGATTCTATATGTAAGTGAAATCATATGGTGTTTGTCTTTTTCTACTTGACTCATTTCACTTAGCATACTACCCACTGTATTTATTAATATTGTCACAAATAGCACAGATTCATTCTTTTTATGGCTGAGTAATATTCCATTGTGTGCACATACCACATCTTTGTTATTGATTTGTCTATCAGGACATTTGGGTTGGTTCCATGTCTTGGCTATTCTAAGTAATGCTGCAGTAAACATAGAGGTAAAATTCTTTTTTAATTAGTGTAATTGTTTTCTCTAGGTATTTACACTACTCAGTAGTGGAGTTGCTGGATAATATGGTATTTCTACTTTTAACTTTTTGAGAAACTGTTTTCCAGTGTGGCTGCACCAATTTACATTCCTACCAACAGTGCATGAAGGTTTCCTTTCCTCCACATCCTTGCCAAAACTTGTTATTTCTTATCTTTTTGATACTATCCATTCACACCTCTGGTGTGAGGTGATATATGATTTTCATTTCCCTGGGATTTGGTGGTGTCGAGTACCTTTTCATGTGTTTGTTTGCCATCTATATGTCTTCTTTGGGAAAATGTCTATTTAGGTCCTCTACCTATTTTTTAAAATCAGATTTATGTTTTGGTATTGACTTGTTAAGTTCTTTATATATTTTGAATATTAACCTCTTATTGGATACATTGCAAGTATCTCCTCTCATTCAGTATGTTGTCTTTTCATTTCATTGATAGTTTCCTTTGTTGTCCAAAAGCTCTTTATTTGTGTATAGTTCTAAGAGTTTATTTTTGCTTTTGTTTTCCTTGCCTGAAGAGACATATCCATAAATATGTTGCTAAGACTGATATCCAAAAGACTATTTCCTGTGTTTTCTTTTAAGAGTTTTGCGGTTTCAGGTCTTACACTTAGGGTAATCCATTTTGAGTTTGTTTTGTTTTTATGCATGGTATAAAAAAAGTGGTCCTGTGTCATAACCCGGGGCGCTCATCCTGGCGATCTGCGATCTGCGGTACCTGTTTCTCTGCGGAGAATCGTCCCGGGTCCTTCTCCTGAGGGAGGGAGAGAAAAAGGGGGCAGGAGAGGGAGACGCAGAGAGTAAAGACAGAACTCAGGTTCTCCGATCAGGCGAAAGAGAGCGTTTATTCAAAGAACTGTTCTTTATATAGTCTTGGGGGGGGGAGACAAGGCAAGCTGACCTAGGCAGGCTACAGAGTCGAATGCATATCAAAGAAGCGCCCCGACTTTGCCTCGGCAATCTTGGGGGATGGAGAACTAACACTGAATACGGTTTGGATCTTTTGTGCGCCTTGGCCACTCACGCCTAGCTCAGCAAGACAGTCGCCAAAGTTATTTTGACCAGGAAATGGCAGTCTCCAGCCTCCAGATGCAAATCTTGTTTACTGGCTCACTCAACGGAGTGATAATCCTTGCCTGAGGCAGACAGAAAACTTGGCGGCCCTCGACAGTCCTGTTTTATTCCTTTGGATGTAGCTACCCAGTTTTCTCAATACCATTTGTTGAAAACTGTCTTTTCCCCATTGTATATTCTTGCCTCTGTTGTCATATATTAATTGACTATATAGATGTGAGTTTCTATGCTGTTTCAGTGACCTGTATGTCTATTTTTGTGCCAGTACCATACTGTTTAATTATTATAGCCTTACAGGGTTATATCTTGAAATCTAGGAATGTGGTATCTTCAGTTTTGTTCTTTATAAAGATTGTTTTGACTATTTAAGGTCTTTTGTTGTTCCCTACAAGTTTTAGGATTATTTGTTTTAGTTGTGTAAAAAATACTATTGGTATTTTGATGGGAATTGTATTGAATCCATAGAATGCTCTGAGTAGTATAGACATTTTAATGATATTCTTCTAACCATGAACATGGTATATCTTTCCATTTCTTTCTGTTGTCTTCAGTTTTTTAGAGTTTTCAGATCTATAGTATAGATCTTTCACCCCCCTTGGTTAAATTTATTCCTAGATATTTTATCTTTTGGGTGCAATTGTAAATGGAATTGTTATCTTAATTTTTCTTTCTGCTCCTTCATTATTGGTGTGTATAAATGCAACAGGTGTATATATGCTAATTTTATGTACTGCAACTTTCTGAATTATTTATCAGTTCTAATAGTTTTTTTAGCGAGGTCTTTAGAGTTTTCTCTACATAGTATTATATCACCTGCAAATAGTGACAGTTTTACTTCTCCCTTCCAATTTGGATATTTCTATTTCTTTTCCTTGTATGACTGCTGTGGTTAGGACTTCCATTATTATGTTAAATACAAGTGTGAGAATGGACATCCTTGTTTTGTTCCTGATTTTTTTTTAATTTTTTAATTTTTTTTTTTTATTTATTTTTGATACAGAGAGAGACAGAGCATGAGAGGGGGAGGGGCAGAGAGAGAAGGAGACACAGAACCGGAAGCAGGCTCCAGGATCTGTGCTGACAGGGGCTCGAACCCACAAATGTGAGATCTGACCTGAGCCGAAGCCAGAGACTTAACTGACTGAGCCACCCAGGCGCCCCTGTTCCTGATTTTAAAGAAAAAGCTTTCCATTCTTAACCATTTAGTATAATGTTAGCTATGGGTTTATCACATATGACTTTTATTATATCAAGGTGTGTTTCCTCTAAACGTATTTTTTACCATGAACAGATTTAATATTTTGTCAAATGCTCTTTCTGCATCTATTGGAATATTTGTATGACTTTTTTCCTTCATCTTGTTAATATGATATTTCACATTGATTGATTTATGAAAATTGAACTCTACTTGTATCCTTGGAATAAAATCCCACTTAATGGTGACAAATAATCCTTTTAATGTATTGTTGAATTCAGTTTGCTAATACTTTATTGAAGATATTTACAAATCAGAGATATTGACCTATAGTTTCCTTTCCTTTGCTTTCTTTTTTCTTTCTTTCATTGTGTATTTGTGTCTTTGTCTGATTTTGGTACCACAGCAATGCTGGCCTTATAGGATGAGTTTGGAAGTTTTCCTACCTCTTCTATTTTTTTTGGAAAGTTTGAGAAGAATAGAGATGAACTCTTCTTTAGAAGTTAGGTAGAATTCATCTGTGAAGTCATCTCATCTTGTAGTTTTGTTTGTTGGGATTCTTTTGATTCTTGATTCTACTTCTTTCTGATTAAGTTTTGGAAGATTCCACTTTTCTATAGATTTATTCATTTCTTCTAGGTGGTGCGATTTGTTAGTATATGATTTTTCGTAATATTCTCATAATTATTTATCCTTCTGTAGTGTTGGTTGTTATTTTTCCTCCTTTATTTCTAATTCTATTTTTTTGAGTTTCTTCCTTTTCTTGATGAGTCTGGCTAATGGTTTATTAATTTTATTTATTTTTAAAGAACTAGTTCTTGGTTTCATTGATCTTTTTTTTTTTTTAGTTTAAATTGCATTTATTTTTACTCTAATCTTTATTTTCTTCCTTGTACTAGCTTTGGACTTTGTTTGGTTGTTTTTAGATCCTCTAGGTATAAAGTGAGGTTGTTGTTTTTCATTTTTCCTGTGCTTTGAGGTAGGCCTGTATTACTATAAACTTTCGCCTTAGAACTGCTTTTACCATGTCTCAAAGATATTGATGATTGTGTTTTTATTTTAATTTATCTTCATGTATTTTTTTATTTCCTTCTTTGATTTCTTTTTTAGCTCATTTGTTATTTAGTAGCATGTTATTTATCCTCCATGTGTTTGTGTTTTTCCAGTTTTTATTTATAATTGCTTTCAGCTTCATACCATTGTGGTTGAGAAAGATGTTTGATATTTCAGACCTCTTAAATTTACTGAAACTTGTTTTGTGGCCTAATTGGTGATCTGTCCTGAAGAATGATTCAACTATCTATTTCTTTAAATAAGTTTTTTATTCCCTTCTTTCTCTCTCTCTCTTTTCCTTCTGAGATCCCTCTAATATGAACGTTATTATGTTTGACAATGTCACAGTGTTCCCTTTACCTACTCTATTTTTTTATTATTCTTTTTTCTTTTTGCTGTTTTTCTTAGTTGCTGTCCATTACGCTGTTTTCCAGATCAATGATCTCTTCCTCTGCGTCCTCTAATCTGCTGTTAATTCCCTGTAGTTTATTTTTAATTTCAGTTATTGAATTCTTTAGCTCTGACTCCTTCTTTTTACATTTTCTATCTCTTTGTTAAAGTTCTCGCTGAGTTTATTCACTCTTTCCCAAGTCCAGTGAGTATATTTATGACTATTACTCTGAATTTTTTATTAGGTATACTCCTTATCTCCATTATATGTAGCTCTTTTACTGTGATTTTGTCTTATTTTTTAATTTGAGACATATTCTTCTGTCTCCTCATTTTGTATAACTCTCATGTTTGTTTTTTTATAACTCTCATGTATATATTAGGTAAGTCAGTTACAAATTACATACTTGTCTTGAGAATAGTGGCCTTGTGTGGAAGCGGTCCCATGGTGACTATAGCACAATCTCCTTGGTCACCAGAACCAGGTGCTTCAGAGGTATCCCTTGTGTGGGCTGCGTGTGTCTTCCTGTTGTGACTGAACCATGACTGCCTTCAGCCAAGCTGGCTGCAGTAACCTGTTTTGCCTGCTGTGGACGTACTGGAAGAGATTTGTTCCCCATGCTGTTGAAATGCATGTTTGCAGCCTCTGCTGATTCACTGGTGGGTGGGGCTGGAAGTCAGCCTAATTATCTGCAATTAGCCTCCCCATCACAGCTGTAGGTGCCCCAAAGGGCAGGACTTGCTCCCTGAACAGCCAGCTAAGAGGCCCAGCTACAGGAACTGTGGGTATACTGGTATATGAAATTACTCTTCCTCTTCTCAGGCCAGGAGTCACTTTGGGATGGTGCCAGTCCTGGCCTGGGCTGTGTGCTTAGGATAGCAGGGAAGGAACTTCTTTGGATAGATACCTGCCAAAGTGGGTGGGTTTGATAGAGCAGGTCTACAGGGGAACATGGGGGCCCCTCCCCTGAAAATCATACAAATTAGCTGTGTGGAGAAACATGTAAACAAATAATTACAGCACAATATGATTCCTCCCATAGCAGAAACAGGCCATGCGAACACTGAAAGGACAGCAATATGCACAGTCCAATGAATGTAGTTAGCAAAGCCTTAACAGAGAATGCTGTACCTGAGCTGGGCTCTAAGAAAGACAAAATGTGCCACACTGAGAGAGATTAGAAGGATATATCAGGCAGAAGGATTTGTATGAACAATAGCGCAGAAATTAAGGCAGGTTGTGTTTTTGGAAAATATTAGATGGTAAGTGAAAGTTTTCCATGGGTCTCCCTTTCCTGTGTGTATCACAAGCTAATGGGATTTGGGGAAGTTTCACAGATTTGAAGAGAAACATGACACGTGGGAATGGTCATTTGGGCCAATTCAATAATTTTGTTGTTTCTACATCTGAATGTATAGTAGGAATTGATATATCATATGCTGTGCTTCGCCATTCCAAATGTGTCAGTGAGATTCTTCTGACAAGGGAAAGCTACATGCAGAAAAGTGCTGGTGTCTTTGGAGCCCTACAGATCTTATGACGTCTTTGTGATTTAAGTCTCTATGACTGATGATTTGACCAATGGGGGCCTCTGGCAAAGAATGTCAACCTCCCTGACATGACTTCAGGTCCATTTGCTTGAAAATTAGATACTACTTACTGCTAGGTTCCTAGTGAAACTGAACACCTGATTCAAAGATGTCTTGTAACCTGTTCTGATATTATCATTTTAGAATGGGTCAGCTTAGCTTCAATGACTAACAAGATGGGAAAGATCCAACAGACCTTCCTCATCAGATAAAGGGTGTAGCCAAGAACATGACAATCTGGCCACAGCATCTTGGCTTTATATGAAATAGTGGCAGCTCTCCCTGTAGGAGAAACAACTTCTCCACTCTGCCATCTGAATCAAAGCTGTGGACTCAATGGAGCTCTTGCTTGACAGAAATCACCCAAAATATCTAGGCCTGGTTCACTCATAGTTCAGCTAAACTGCATCTTGATGTTGTTTATTGAATTGTTGTGGTTGTTCAACTCAGCAGCAGCTATGACAAGATCAAAATATATTTGGTAGTTCTACTCAGTGGGTGTAATACAAAGCTGTTCTCATTGCTACTCCCCTTGATGAATTTTGTTATATTTTTACTAATTCTTAGACCATTACCAGTTTTCGGTCTACCACTTGGAAAGCTATAGACTATAACATTAAAGATACTCCTTTTTGAAGTTGTAAACTGAGGAAACAAATTGTAGCTTTTGACCAAAATGTCTGGGTCACTTATGTAGATGCCTATAGAATATACAGTTCTTTAATGAGAAAGAGTGAAATCAAGCTGCTAATAGACCCTAAACCACGTAGATTGTCATGATTCTAATGATCCTTTATCTTAATGAAAATGGAAACATTCACAGTCATAGACCAAGCACAAAATAAAAGACTATGTTTAGACACAGATGCTTCTACTGCATGCCAGACCGTGGCTTCTGCCATATTTGACCTATTTGTCACACATAGAGAGAAGATGCTTTACAAGGGGCATTGCTTCCTTTCTCTCCTAGCAGATTACCTCTGTCAGAACTTTCATCTCCCTCTTGAAGCTATTGCTGGTATCTCATCATTGTTGACATTTTTTTAGTTATGAAGTTGTGCTAGTTAGATCATTTATTCTGGCTCTGCCACTGTGCCCCTTAAAATAATCTGTGTTGTATTTTGGGTTCTCAAACAGTTTACCTTCTGATAATGCTTCCCTTTTTATTGCAAAAGCCATTCAACTCTTGGTTTCATGGGAATGGGAAAGGTGGGGAAGAGTTGGGGAGAGGGAGTGAGGCAAATCATGAGAGACTTTTGAATGCTAAGCACTAACTGAGGGCTGAAGAGGGAGGGGGGAAGGGGAAGGAAGATGATGGTCATAGAGAGGGGCAGTTGTGGGGAAGAGCACTGGTGAAACCACTTGGTAATAAACTATATAAAAATAAAATGATAATATTTTTACCAAAAAAAAGTCATTCAACAGTGGGTTTATATTCCAGATATTCAATAGACCTTCCATGCATACACAGGATCTTATTTTATTGAGCACTAGAAAGACTTCCTTAAATGTCAAGTAAAAAATATTTCTGACTTTACCTCCCTTACTTCCTAGTCCATAGTGTTAGCAAGTCAGTTTGGTCACTGAAGTTGGTTGTCTCAGAAAAGGATGCTTTTTTCTGACCTGCTTCATGAGCAAGGAGCAGGTAAAAAAAGCTGGGGCATTATGTGGATCTATTTTGAAAATCTGACATTCTGCCCTGACTATTCCTGAATATGATACATCTTTCTTTCCCTTAACAGTAACCCCAGGTAAGCTGGTTGTTATAACCTCTGGGTGCCAGGCTGGTTAAAAGGGGACTCAAATGTAATTGTGGTTCTGGCTCCCGGATTCTCTTACTAGATCATCGTGATTCTAGATGATAAGAATAATGAATACTTATTTAAGCATGCTGCTCACCAAGTCCCCAACAATGGCCTACATGGGCCAAAGTGGGTGGCATAATGCGTCTCTCTAAGGTTTATAAAAATGCACTTGTCCCTCTTATATTTCATATCCCCAGATGAAAGATTAGGATGTAAAAGAGATAACTGGAAAAAAATATGGCACTATAGCTACAGGTGTGGGACAGACTGATTTCACTTCAGTGAGGGGGAGCAAAAAACCCTGGCATTTGGGTAAGGGTAAGAAAATGGAAAATGAGTGAGAATCTTAGTGGAGAGGGAGTGACATTAAGATCTGTGGTTTGTCAGCCCCCAGGAGGCTTCCTCATGAACAAATCACCCTGTTACAGTTCCCCCAAACTGTTGCAAGTCTTATGTTTAACTGACTGCTGCATCTACCATTCCTCAAAAGACCTCTACTAACATGATTTGATCACCATTCCCCTTTGCCTTACAGGAAAATAGGATAGAGATAGTGTCTCTCTCCAGAACAAAATACAGACATACTTATTATCGAGTAAACTAAGGATGAATATTTCCCTCCAGAGCCAAAGATGCCATGCCTGCTGCCCATTATAAAAGACTATTTGCCCTGTGCTCAGTTTTTCTCTTGTAATTCAACCTTCTGCATGTGCAGTATCCCCCAGCCCTATGAGTTACTGTGTGGGAATTACTGTCTTGGAAATCAGTGCAAAAAATACTGATATTTTAGGTGCTGCTATTGCTATAAGTAATAAAGTCCTGTGTTGCTGACCCAAGAATCTTTTGTCTTTTGGGAAAACTCATGAAACTGTTGCAAGTAAGCTTCCTACCTTATGAATAGGGTAAAATCTCAGAGTTTCAAGTCTCTTGCCAAACATAAATCCAGATGGACTGAAGCACTACTGTTTAGGAACAAAGTAGCAAGATATGAAGCTGGTAAAATAGATTAGGGCTTGATTATGAAAGGCCTTATTTGCTGTGCCATAAGATTTTGAATTCTTCTGTAAGCGGGAGCCATGGATGAGTATTAATAAGTATAGTTGCAGTTAGGAGGAAAGATTAGGTGAAGGAAGGTTTACTCAGAAACTGTGTCAGCAGGCATCTGGCATCCAGGTAAGAGATGACTAAGATGTTCCCCAGGTTATTAGATACGGGAATAAAAAGGGGCATAATATTTCAAGAACCATTTTGGAAGTAGGCTCATGTAAGCTGGCTTATAACTGAATGTGAGGAACAAAGAAAGGAAGGATTCTAGCATAACTGTGGAGTTTTAGTTATCTGTCTAAATGTACAGATAAGTTTGATTAACAATGCATGTTAATCAGAGAACAAAAATTAATCCTCTCACAAAAATGATTGATAACAAGAGTTACTCAAAATAGTTTCCTGAAATTTCAAAGGCACGAACATTTTGGACCATTGATTTAACTGTATTAATATCCAGTCCTGCATGGTTCCTTTAAGCAGTCACATCCCTACCTATTAATTACAGTCATTGCATAAAAGAAAAACTTTGCTTTTGTTATATTCAGGGCAGTACGAAAGGAATGGATTGGAGTCTGTAGTCATTGGCTCAAATATAACATCACTTACTAGTCCTAATTACTTTGCTTCTGAGTCCATTCCTTCTTTACAAAATAGGAATGCTTATTCCTAACTAACAAGGTTATTGAGTGAATCACACAAAGCACACACCAAGTTCCCAGCAGGAACTAGGTAGGCCGTAGTCATGTTCATCTTTGCTCACCTTCATTCCTCATCAAGGGTACTACTGTGGTCTAAATAGCTCACTCAAGCTCTTGTCACACAACTTTCTCCCAGTCTTGATAGATTTCTTATTTCCCATTCAGACTTGACAGTCAGCTCTGTCTTCATGGTTCTGCACCCATCACCTTTAATGTTTTCCTCACACTGGGCTTCCTTGGGCTGCCCTATTTAGCTTAGTCGGAGCTCCTGTCTCTATCACACTTTGGATATTTGCTTCTCAATCCAGCTTCTCTATACTGAACAGCAAATATAATCCTTGTGAGAGAAAAATCAGTAATGTTAAGACTGAGATCTTGGGGGGCGCCTGGGTGGCTCAGTTGGTTGAGCGTCCGACTTTGGCTCAGGTCACAATCTCACAGTTCATGGGTTCGAGCCCCGCATCAGGCTCTGTGCTGACAGCTCAGAGCCTGGAGCCTGCTTCCGATTCTGTGTGTCCCTCTCTCTCTGCCCCTCCCCTGCTCATGATCTGTCTCTCTCTGTCTTTCAAAAATAAATAAATGTTCAAAAAAAAAGACTGAGATCTTGAAATTTTCTTTTTAAAAATTTTTTAATGTTTTTTTTAAATTATTTTTGAGACAGAGCATGAACAGGGGAGGGGCAGAGAGAGACACACACACAGAATCCGGAGCAGCTCCAGGGTCTGAGCTGTCAGCACAGAGCTCCACATTGGGCTTGAATTCATGAACCATGAAATTATGACCTGAGCCAAAGTTGAACTTTTAACCAGTTGAGCCACCCAGGAGCCTCTGAAAAAATTTTTTTAGGAATTCCGTTTTCTATTTGATTTGGGTAGCATTATAATGGAGATGGTGAAAAATCTGGTAAATCTTCCTGCAAAGAGAATGATGGTTATAAGAACCAGATATTAAACTCCCCATGCTGTTCCCATATAGCCCACAGTTTACATCTCAGGTAGGAAAGATCACATCACCAAAGCATCATTCTGTGGGAACCAGATCCCTAGTTACCATGGTTTAAGGAAATGTAGTCTAGTGTTGTGATTAAAATCAGGCTTTAAGTTCATGGAAGGCCAAGATTCCATTACTAGCCCTGTCATTTACAAGCTCTGTAACCTTGGGCCAATCACTTTAATCTCTTTAAGCCTCAATTTCCTAATTTATAAAGAAAAAATGGTAAAGATGTCCATGCTATGCATGGCTCATCCATTAAATTGAATAAATTATAAAAAACATAATGGCTGACAGTTGTAAGTGCTCAATAATCTTTGGGTATTCTTATGTCGTATGTGGAAAGCAAAGACCAGGTACAAATCCAGACATGTGACTCAATGTTTATGTTTAAAAAATCCCACATAAAATGTCCCTAACTAGGAAGTGATTTATTTGTTTTTGTTTGTTTCTTAAGTTTATTTCTTTTGAGAGAGGAGGCGGGGAGAAAAGAGAAGAGAGAGTGCATAAGCAGGGGAGGACAGAGAGAAGGAGAGACAGAATCCCACACTGGCCCCGCACTGTCAGCACAGAGACCAATATGGCTGACAGGGCTCTATCTGATCCCACAACTAAGAGATCATGACCTGAGGAGAAATCAAGAGTCAGATGCTTGACTAACTGAGCCACCCAGATCTCCAGGAAGTGATTTATTTGTATGATGGTTATTGTAAGAACAGTATGTTGTAATAAATGTGAAAGCACAACATTAAAAGTACTATGCAAACATGACATTATTATTATCAAACACAGAAGTAAACAAAATGCAGACATGGTTATTAATCTCAGACCAAACAATTTTTATTATTCAAAGCACTTTCAGAAAACATAGTTACATAAAAAGAAAATATTGCTAGGAAAGTGAGAAATTATGCATCTTTAAAAGGTTTCATTCTAATAGCACTACTTAAATGAAAAATCATAAGATTTCATAACTATTATACTAATAAAAACAGTCTCATTCACAATGTAATCTTTCAGGATATATGTTGTTTACCAGATACTTAGATTTTAATCTCATCTGAGAGTATTAATTTTTAAAATGAATATTACAAGGACCCCCAAAAATAACTATGAAGTAGATGGCAACAACCAAAGTACCTGTAATAAAAGTCATATAAACTTCTGCCATACAGATTGGGTTAGTATTTTATATACTCTACAGGCAGTAAATGCTGCATTTTATCATGTAAATTCTTTTCTAGCTACTCCTTATAAATCAGAGATCTGATACAATATATCATAACAGTCTGTCCTGTAAATGCTTTTTGAGTCATGCTTTGTTGACCTTACCATCATATTTGTTTATCAAACACATTCACAAAACCTACACTGTAAAATAAATATTTATGAGCTCTTATTGCCAAAATTTAAATGTGGTCAGCACTTTCTAGACGTGTCAGGTATCCCCACATAATCTATGTCCATATAAAGTCATGTAGTCAGGGAATCAAACCGGTCACAAGCAAATGTAATCTTCCTCAGCCCTCTTAACACTCATTTCTTCCCAACTGATTTGAAAAATTCCAGTGTGATGGTGACTGCACCAGAAAACATCAAATTAATGTTTCTATGTTGCGGGGACAAAAGAACTGTGGAAAGAGTGGCATGTGGAGCAAGTCATGATCACTAGAATGCCCGTTACAAGTGATACTCTTTAAATATTTGTTCACCATGTATTTAGAAGAGAGATTGAGAATTTCACAAGGGAAAGAGGCAGGGACCATCACTCTGGGAGAATGAGACGGAGCTCAGTGTCTCCTCTTAGTCCAGATGATCAGTTTTGCCCCTTGGGTGATGATGCTTCATTCAGCAAAACCAAAGCCCCAGGAGATCCCTACCTACTGCCTATGAGAGTCTATCACATTTTATTTCACTCTCCAGTTCATAGCAAATATTTTTTTGTGCCTCTCTCTGAGAGAAAATATGGAAATACCAGTTAAACCATCTTGTTATGTTTCCAGAGCTTTTGGTGCCCTAATAATTACTTAAAGCTATGAAATTACTTTCACAGCTATTATACTACTAAAAACAGTCTCATTCACCATGTAAATTAAATACTTAAAGATTAGTTCTCTAGCTGGTTTCCTAACCCAGCTCTCCTTCATTCTGCTCTATGTACTAAAAATTCACTGATGAAAATGTGATGTCTCTCATTCATTGAGATATGTCAGGGATTTCTTCATGACAATTACAGTATATGGAATTTAGCAGAAAATTTGGCTTCTTCAGTACTTTTTAACTTTTTATTTCAGTAGGGTTTTTTTTGTTCTTTTACTAAGTCTAGAAGTTTTTCCTTTTTTTAAATGTTTTTGGTTATGAGTTATTTCCTTCTAATCCTTATTAATATTTAAAAATTAAGATTATTTGTGTAATCCACCAAACTGGGCACATTGAGATTGCTCCAGCTGTTCGTCTGAGCTTGAGCCACCATACAAGATACCATGGACTCCGTGACATCAGCAACAGAAATTTAATTCTCATAGAGCTGGGACTGGAAGTCTGAAATTAGGGTGTCAGCATGGTTGGTTCTGGTAGGAGTCCTCTTCCTGGCTTGCAGTTGGCTAGCTTCTTATTGTATCCTCAAATGGTAGACACAGAAAGAACAAGCAAATCATCTAGTGCCTCTTCTTTTTTCCCCCCATGTTTATTTATTAATTTTGAGAGACAGCATGTGTGTGTGTGTGTGTGTGTGTGCACGCGCGCACAAGTGGATGAGGTGCAGAGAGAAAGGAAGAAAAGGAATTAAGCAGGTGCCATGCTGTGTGTCAGCACAGAACCCAGTGTGGGGCTTGATCTTAGGAACCACAAGATCATGACCTGAGCTGAAATCAAGAGTCAGATGCTTAGCTGACTGAGCCACCCAGGTGCCCCTCTGGTCTCTCTTCTTATTGCATCATAAGAGCATGACTTCATCCAAACCTAATCTCCTC
The DNA here is from genome assembly GCF_006229205.1 of Suricata suricatta. Taxonomy (NCBI): domain Eukaryota; kingdom Metazoa; phylum Chordata; class Mammalia; order Carnivora; family Herpestidae; genus Suricata; species Suricata suricatta. The sequence continues at coordinate 33,987,513 of NC_043701.1, forward strand.
CCAGGAGCCCCATCTCCAAGTATTATCATATTGGGGGTTAGGACTTCAACACATGAATTTTAGGGGTGCTCAGGGCACCAAAATCACCAACCCCTGAATACCTCTATATCATGGATATCCTTTTTTATAACAATACTCTTTATATCAAATTTTATAGCCAGCCAAATTGCTTTTGATTACGTTTTTCTTGAATACACCACTTTTTACAAAATTATTTTCAGTCAAATCATATGTTACATTTTTTTGTTGTTGTTGGTAATAATGTAACATATATAGACTGATGCCAAGTGAAGTGAGGATGTGAGGTTTAGCTCTAGGAAGTGGTGGCTTTGATAGCATAAACCCTTCCTCTGGCTCAAATGAGGTATATGAAACATAGAATCCATTAAAATTTAAAAACGACTCCACTGGGTCTGTGCTAATAATATACTTACTAAACACTTGTTGATTTGTTGTTTGGCATAGACAAGACATGAGATTAGAAAGAAACAACACTGCTGCCAGACATTGACAGAAGCTTTGATACATCCTGCAAAAACACTGGCCCTTTGGTTAGCAAAGGACAGCGTGCCAGGGCCCTACCACACACAGTCAACAGATTCAAGAAGTTCTAGGTGTGCTTATTCTGGTCACTCTTATCCCTAGGAAGCTGACAATAATATTACTGCTATTTACATGTTGGTACCACACTGGCACGGATTTGCATAATGTATTGAAGCTCTATGCTCTAGAGAGCTGCATTGTAACATATTGGTGCTTAATGAACTCTGAAAAAATTGATTTTCCACAGAGTAAATTAAGGAATGCATTATAGCTGTTAAAGCAATCTTAAGGGAAATCCGAAGCTTCTACTGCAGCACCATGCTTAGTAAGTAATAAATTACATGTTATACTTATTTGCCTTAATTCATGCTAATTTTGTCCAATTAATGTATCACAGTAATTCAGAAGCCTGTCACAGGAGAGCTAATTATTTATTGGATTTTTGTGTTCAGCTCCCTAGGAGTCTACTAGCAAACAAACTTGCGACTGTCTTTCTCTCAGGTCCACAGTGACATTCTTATGTCTTACTGTGGGGAAGTGACATTTGTGCTGCCATCTCAAGTTTCTAAGATGAATTATGAGGTACCTGAGTCATAGTCTTGTTTTTTGATTGGTGAAAGAGTTTGACAGCCTGCCACTGGGTTAGAACTAGATCTATTATCTTCCTTCTCAAAGCATCTCTACATATGAGTCTGTGTATTTCAGAACTATCATTAAGAAAAAAGACATTTTTAAAATTGTGTCCACATTAAAAGATTTCTACTTATTATTTGTAGAAATACACCCAACGTGAATTTTAAAAGCAATGTAGTTATCTGGACAACTCACACCAGAAATCTCTACTTAATTGCCTCAAGTCCCTTTATACGTTAGAGCATTCTAATGGATTATCAGATACTGCTATTCTTCACCTTACTCTCCACAATCTTGGTTCTAAACCTTAAAAAGCCACATGCACTATTCTCAAAGTATTGTTTGAAAAGAAATAGAATCTAATGACAATCAACGTCCTCTTTGCAGGAATAAATTTTTATTTTACTGTGGTATACCCTTCATTCACAGCACCAACATGAATTATTTATGAGATTAATTTGTACAATTCATACCTATAAATAATGTGGCGGTTGCTAAATAATTTGCACACCATGATAAGGTGCAACATCAGAGTCAAAGAATCAGTGCTTCACCAGCTCCAGTGTGTTCGCTATCTTCTGGAATCCTGACAGACCCCGGCATTTGCAGACAGTTATTTGCAGAGGGTAAGAAGCATTTGATCTCTTTTGCTCCCTCCTGTGAGTATCAGGAGAGCACTTGTCTGTTGATTACCATCTTCCAACCAAATATATAAGAGGTATTATCTCTTTCGATACATAATACAGCATGATGTTTACCAGCAAGTTCTAGCACATTGCTCCAACTTGATGGCAGGTGAGATACAGCACCCTTTATATCACAGACATTAAAAAAAAATTTACTTTTATAGCTCTCTTTAATTTGATGGGAGAAAGTGATGACGTCTTTTACCGAACTGGGTATCTGAAAATCACTAAACTGCATGCATGCAGTTTTACGCCTTAGTATATGATTACTTCTGCCACCTATGGTATAATGGTATTTAATCTTATGTATTCAAAACAGGAAATAAATCTCTCTCTCTCTCCTTTTTTCTCCTTTCTTGTCCACATGGCATTAAGGTTTTGATCACCTTTTCTTTTTCTATTTTTTTGTTAAATATAATTTAGAAAATTAAAATTTGGGCCACTTTCTTGCTTCTTGGGAAAGTGAATTTGCAACTGAGATTCAGTGTTTGTTAACTTTGATCAAATTAATAGAACAGCGTAGAGTAGAATATACTGGGAGTAAAATAGAATAAAATATTTGGTTTATTACTGAATATATTTCTCCAAGGAAAATGTAGATGTTGTGTTGGTTGTTTCATATATATTCCTATTTCTTCTAAGCTCTAAACTCCCCCAACGCCACCCTCCCTGTTCAGTATTGAGGACTTACATGTTTTAAATGTCTTTATAAAAGAAATTTTTTTTACTGTTTTATTTATTTTTGAGAGAAAGAGCATGAACAGGGGAGGGGCAGAGAGAGAGGGTGACAGAGGATCCAGTGCGGCCTCTGCACTAACAGCAGCCAGCCTAATCGGGGCTCCAACTCATGAACTGTGATATCATGACCTGAGCTGAGGTGGGTCCCTCAACGGAGGTCAGACACTCAACCGACTGAGCCACACAGGTGCCCCTACATGTTTTAATTTTTTTAATGAAAGGTTTAAGCCTTTGCAGTCATGACTCTATCTTTGAATACACTTCCTTTACATCAATTTTTGACAGGACTAGGATACTAAAATCCTGAATCCTGACTAAATGCTAACAGAGATCATTAAAATTCAATCCCGTAGGCTTTGTGTTTTAGATCAGTTTCTTTCTGGGTTCCTAAAAATCTTAAGACATTAGTATGCTAGGCTAAACCAGGTCTTGGGTCTGTTTTTTGCATAGCATGACACACAGGAGCTTCTCACTCCCTGTCTCTAGACCTCAAATGACAGCATTTGTCCTGCAGTCACAGATTACCTCCCTGCTCAGTGCTTTGACTTGGCCCTGCTAGACTTGGTTGGGTTAGGAGACAAATCAGACATGGTTGAGGTGGCAATGCAGTAGGTGGGCAGTGAGCTCAGCTAGACCCACCCTGAGACTATATTTGATCACAGGGTTTCCCTGGCCTGAACCACTTCACCTTTAAATGTGGTCAAAGTAAATCATCTCGAAGCCTTCAGGTGTGATGTTTGTTTTTCTCTGAGTTCAGGCTAAAACCACTGGTGATGATGACACAGTCCAGAGGGCACAGCAGAACTCAGTTTGCCCTGGGGAGTCAGGCCCAAGCCCAAGAAAGGATGATGAAAGTCCTGAAGGGCATTTCTCTCTCTCAACCTTCTTAAATGGGGGTTGGTGGCAGGGAATCCCATCAGTTTTATTTGACAAATTTAATTACATTTTGTTTTTCCTTTGATCAAACTGCCCAAGGTCCTGAATTTATCATCTGTTTCATTTTTGGCAGCATTTTGGGATTTTGGAGTTGAAAGACTTTTTTGCCCCTGAGTGTAAGATTATAGAGGCATATTCCCTTTGTCCGCTTCCTCCTCTGTCATCGGGTCTGAGATATTCTATGCCTCTAGAAGTCTAGGCAAGGTTAGCCACAACCAAAGTGAACATCTAGCTTCATCCCCAGAGTCCCAGACAGCAACACGTGCTGAAAACCTCTCTCTCTCTCTCATACGCACACACATTCACACTCCCTCTCGTCATCAGTCACACACATTCCACAAAGGAAAACCAATTAGGAGTCACAGAGAAGTCAGATTCAGCTAACTTTATTTTTGAGTGAAAACCTGAGAACATTCTAGGGAAACTTTAATAGATCTACTTTATGCAGGACCATTTGCTTATTGTTCTTTCCTGTAAACCTGAGCTTTTCATACTATACTACGTTACTATTTTTCTATTACACCTGCTTTGAAAACAATAACATTTTAAGGATATTTAAACCATTTTCATTCTCTACATATTACAAACAATATTTCACCATTCCTAAAAGGTAGTTTTAATGAGAATTGAAGGCTCTTAGGTGATTTGGCCCCACTTAAATCAATGCTGTCTCTGAGTAGGCCAGGATCTGTAATATTTAAAAGTGTCCCCAGGTAATTCTAGTGGAGAAACTTAGGGTTAGAGTAGAGAATCTGTGAGGTAGGTAAAACAGAGGCAATGAGAGACTGTATATTTTAACTTTAGGTTTAGATTTTTTAAATGGTCTAGATACATAATGCTTTTTTTTAAGACCTTAATCTTTTTTACTTAGAAATAAAATTAAATCTCTTCTATATGAGAATACTGACATTTCTCTTTTCAGCATTCTTCATATCAGCCATTTGAATATCAGATTCAGGATGAAGGAGATGCTTTTATATGTGCACCTCTTTGGTGTCTGCGTTCCCCTTTTCTAGATGAATCTTAGAGGCATTCCTGGGGGGTTGGAATAAATGAGAAGGGTTAGCAGTTGTTTTTCATGCAGACTTTTACTACTAAGAACTAAATAATTAACACAATGTATAAGATATAGATTCCTTTAAGAGACAACTGGACAGTTGGTTGTCAGAACATTAATATTGGTTCCTTCTCCTTCTCAGATGGGGCAGCAGGATTGTTTGGTGGCTCCTCTTTATAGTATACAAAAACAAAAACAAAAACAAAAACCTTAAAACAAGTGAAATTAAGAAATAGTAGTTAGGTCAGCACTAATCCATTCATTTATGCTTTAATTAAAATATTACTGAGGAATATTAAGAATCACATATTCTTTGATTCTTAAATACAGAGAATAAACTGAGGATTGATGAAGGAAGCTGGGGGGAAGGGAAAAATGGGTGATGGGCATTAAGGACACTTGGGATGAGCACTGGGTGTTGTATGTAAGCGATGGATCATGGGAATCTACTCGCTATGCCAAGAACACACTGTATACACTGTATGTTAGCTAACCTGACAATAAATTATATTTGAAAAAAAGAATCACATACTCTTCTATGTGCTGAAGCTACCATGGTAAACGAGTTGTCCAAGGCCCATGCTATCATGGACCTCGCGATCTAGCAAAGGAAGTTGAATGAAGGGAAGGGAGAGAAGGAGGTATGGAGGGAGGTAAGAAATGTCAGTAGTGGTGGGTCCTATGCTAAAAGTTAAAATAAAAATATAGTAATCCTAGATGGCTTTTTTTATTTTTTAATTATTTTTAATTGTGCTGTAGTTAACACACAGTGCTATTTTAGTTTCAGGTGTACAAAATAGTGATTACTCGGTGCTCATAAAGACAAGTGTTTACATAATCCCTTCACCAATTTCATCGATTCCTCTACCCACCTCCCCTCTGGTAATCATCTGTTTGTTCTCTGTAGTTAGGAGTCTGTTTTTTGGTCTTTTTTTCCCCCTTTGTTCATTTGCTTTGTACTTTAAATTCCACAAATGAATGAAATCATTTGATATTTGTCTTTGGCTGACTTAGTTCATTTAGCATTATACTCTCTAGATCCATCCATGTCATTGCAAATGGCAGCATTTCATTCTTTTAATGGCTAAATAATAATTCCATTGTGTATAACACATCTTTATCCATTCATCTACCAGTGGACACTTGGGTTGCTGCAATAGTTTGGTTATAATAAATAATGTTGCAATACACATTGGGGTGCATGTATCCCTTCAAATTAGTGTTTTTGTATTCTTTGGGTTGACACCTAGTAGTGTAACTTCTGGATTATACGGTGTTCTACTTCTAATTTATTGAGGAATCTCTGTACTGTATTTCACATTGGCTGCACTAGTTTGCATCCCAATCAACAGTGCAAGGATTCCTTTTTCTCCACATCCTTGTTAACACTTGTTTCTTTTGTTTTGATTTTAGCCATTCTGACAGGTATAAGGTGATATCTCATTGTGGTTTTGATTTACATTTCCTTGATGATGAGCAATGTCGAGCATCTCTTCATGTATTTGTTGGCCTAGATGGCTTCTTTAGATTGTATAATCAGGAAAGTTTCTTTGTAGAAGTAACATTTTAGGTAAGATTTGAGTGACAGGAATGTCAGTCATTCATGAGATGACTAGGTACTAACACCATTCTAGATAAAGGAAAAACCTAGAGCAAAGCATTCTAAGATGAAAACAAGCCAAAAAAAAAAAAACTGAAGGAAGAATAATCTACACAAAATATCATAAGTACCCTAAATGTTAGTAGCTAACATTTACTAATCAATCTTTCATGTCTGGTATAATCACCATGTTCCTTAAAGGCAAATCACAAGTGACAGCTGATATCTACATCATTGTTGGGGTCTAACATTAAAAACTCTTCTTTGGTCCCAACCTGTTGGTGCTCAGTTCTCTCCCAGACCCAAACTCTGGGTTCTGTGCCCCAGTTTTACACCTGCTCTTGTTTCACTTCTAGTCTTTCTGAGTCCCTGATGGACAGTGTGAGTCTCCATCACTCTACTAAGATTTCACTTTTGCCCATTACCTATGGCTGATTAGGCAAATCCTTTGCACAGGTAAGCTTTTTGCCTTCACATCAGTCTTGAACATGATTCTCCCACTCCTTTGGCTGACATTTCAAAGCAGTCTACCTACTCTTTACCCCATCCTCACCTTCCTCCTGCAGCAAGGAGATTCAAATAAATGTATATTAAAATTCAAAAAGATCGTGAAATGTTAATTTGGCAACCCCAAACACAATTCTTGATACATGTATAGAACCCAGAAAGATTTTATCTGTAACAATATCTCCACACAGTGAATAGCAGGAAAGAAAGGTAAGAATGCATAAACTACATAGTACTTCCTCAGCCACTTGGTTTTGTTTGCCCTAATTGTTTATTAGGCGTAGTCTGACCATTGTAACTGTCAAGTATAAGCTTAATGAAATTGAGAATGCTTTTCTTGTTTCTACTCTTTGGAAGTTCATATCTTATTGGATGTCAGAATGGTAGTAAAAAAAAAAAAAATCTCACTTCTAGTTCTAGGAGAGCATTAGGCTGTGCAGAACTGGAGTCTACTTTCTGGAGTTCCAATGAACTCCTGAACCAGACGTCTCTGGTGTTTAGGCCTGGTTTGTCTACCATAGTTGAAGCTGAAGTGGCAGTCTCACATCAAATGCACTAATGACAAAGGATAAATGACATGTCACATCTGAGCCCATGATTTTAGCATGTAAGAATTAGATCTCTGTAAGCTTATTTTATAGCTATATGACCATGTGTTTTCATTTTATGAAGTTCATTGAGTGAACCAACATCAGGACTAACTATTAAATCCAAATCTGTCTTTTTTAAATGCAATTGTCAACAATTGAAAACTGAACTTTTCATACAAATATGCTGTTTATTTAAATTGCTTCCTCCTGGTGTGGAGGAATGAGTAGCGGATTTGGAGTACTGGGTTTGATTATGATTTCAATTTTTTTTTCTCCTGCACTGATCTTGTTCCTGATCTAGAGACTTATATGTTAATCTATTTACATTTGATTATCCCTTTAGGTACCTTACACCTAGCTTGTCCTAAAGAGAAGCTAATATCTCTCATTATTGTACACACATAAATATTCATACAGACATCAGCTATTAAGACTCTTTCCTTTATTGCAGTTACTGAATACATCTCAAGGTCTTTTCATGCGCTGTTTTCACTGCCTGGAATGCTGTCCTCTCAGATATCTACCTGGCTCACTCTCCTATCCTTACTTTTTTTTTTAATCTATTCTACGTCACACCCTTCCTGGCTACCTATTTAAAACTATAATGCACTAGTAGCATTCCTTATCCCCTTTCCCTCATTTATTTTTTCAATATTCCTAATACTACCTGACATACTATACATTTTTTCTTATCCTTTATTTTTGTCAAGTAACTATTCTTTAGGGAGGAAGTATTTTTTTCTACTTTATTCACTCTTACACTACCAGGCCTTAGGGCAGTGGTGTCTGGAATATAGTATTCACTCATTGTTTGTTGAATGAATGAGTAAATCATTTTCTTCATCTTCCAAGCCAGAATCCTCAATTCAGTCCTGACTATTCACCTTCAAAGTCCATATGTGACTGGTTATCAAGTCCTAATTGAAAATAACTGAAAAATTATCTTTAGATATCATCATTATTCTTTCCTCCTGAAATTACTACCTAATCACTATGTCTTCCTTCAACTATTGGAATAATCCTCTACATTTTGTGTTCCTCCCTCTAACTCTAGTTTATCTTATACACAATTGCCAGACCTAACCTTCTAAAATTAAAGATAATCTTGTCACTATCTGGGTTTGAGACATTGTTGGTTCACCATTACCTATGCGGTAAAGCCCCCGACATTGTCTGTCAAGCTCCTATTCTTTCTGTAAGACCAAGTGTCATCTCAGAAAAACTCCTAGCTTCTCCATAGGTGTTATATCACCTGGATTCCTAGTTCTTCAATCATGTCTCTATTATAGCAGATTAATTCTTCCCTCAAAGGGCTCTTGATATTTCATTATTTATCATTTTCATTATTATATTATTTATTTTATTATGTGTCAGGTGCTTTAATCACTGCCAAAGAGGAAAAGGGTGAAAAAGAGAAACTTATGATCTAATAGATAGATGACACCAAACCATCAAAATACCAACGTAATACCCAACTGAAAAGATAGCATGTCTTTCCCGAAGTATGTTCTGTGAGGTGCTAAGAGATATTTTGTGGAGATGACATTGTTGGTGTTGCTGATGTACCATTATAAATAACACTGCTGATGCACTAAAATTTTCATGTGATGCTAAGGTAAATGGGAAGCACTACCTGCCTTCTCTTTTATTTTATAAACTGTTAAAATGGTGCCAGATGGATCGTCCAGCTTTAGGTAATGGTATAGCAGTTTAGTAAGACTAACCCTTCCACAGATAAGAACTTAATTTTAGATAAAATATTAAAAATAAAATTTCATTCATCTCTTTTTTTCCCTTCTCATATATTCATCTGTTTTGTTAAATTCCACATATGAGTGAAATCAAATGGTATTTGTCTTTCTTTGACTGATTTATTTTCACTTAGCATAATACACTGTTGCTCCATCCATGTCATTACAAATGGAAGGAAATGAACCATAAGAGACTCTTGCCAATAGAGAACAGGCTGAGAGTTGTTAGAGGGAGATCGGTGGTGAGTAGTCTAAATGGGTATTAAGGGAGACACTTGGTATGATGAACACTGGATGTTATATGTTAAGTGATGAATCACTAAATTCTACTGAAACCAATATTACACTATGTGTTAACTAACTAGAATTTAAATTAAAATTTGAAGAAGAAAAAAAATCCATTTGAAGACATTGGAAAAATAAAAATTAGGTAAAAGCTGGAGAGGGAGGGTAGTCAATCTTTGAAAGACCAAGTCAGATTTAACTTAACTGCCCCAGATAAGATTTATATGTTTATGGTTTTTTGCCTAAAGCCATATGTACTCATCAGTACACATTACTGATGGCAGCAAAAATTTTGAGTAAGCCTCGGTCTTACCTGTTTGACATTGTAAAATATAGAGTTTGGGATTGATAGAGCAACCTGAAAGTTGAAAGGGGAAATACTGAAAATAGATGGAGCCCCAGAGAGAGTACTCCACAAAATTACAGATATATGCCTGACCTCTGAACTATAGATTTGTAAAGAGACTCAGACATGCATGATGGAAAGCAACAGCCAGAGCTGAAAGAAGAGAAATATTTCAGCTGTTACCTACTGAAACATAGAGTCCAAAGTTTAACTCAGCCAAGTTAACTGTCAACTAGAACAAAGTAAACACACTTCAGAGAAATATAAACAGATCAAATATTTTTATAACATATTATATAAATGTCCAGCAGACAGTCAAAAACTAGTAGACATCTAAGAAATAGAAAGAAGTGATTTATATGCAGGAAAAAGAGCATTGAGTAGAAACCGAACCAAAGATGATCATATTTGGAATTAACAGGCAAACAATTAGTATAATTACTATGACCAAAATAAATGAACTGATGGGAAATCTCCACAGAGAAAAGGAACTATAAAGAAAACCCCAAGTTGAAACTAAGAAAGTATCATAACTGAAATAAAAATATATACTGATTTGATTCAACAGCAGCTTGATAATGGCAGATGAGTCAGTAAACTTAAAGATAGATCAACAGAAATTACTTATTCTGAAGTACACAGAGAAAAAAATTGAAGAGAAATTAATAGAATATTAATGATTGAGGATAAAACCAAGAAGTTTAATATATATGTTATTGGAGTCCCAGAAGGAGTGGAGAGATAGAATGGAGTAGAAAAAAAGTGTGTGAAGAAACAATGACCAAAAATTTCCCGAGTTTGATGAAAAACATCAATTTATAAGTTCAAGAATCTCAATAGATTCATGAAGGATAAACACCAAGAAAATCACACTGAATATACATATAGTCAAACTACTGAAATCTAAAGATAAACAGAAATTTTTGAAAGCATCCAGAGAAATACATTACACACATGAAGCCAATGTTACAGATAGTATCTGTTTTCTATCCAAAAAACAACAAAAACAATAAAACAGATCCCAGAAGACAATTGAATGACATCTGTAAGTAAAAATCTGTGAATCTAGAATTTTCTTTTCAGTGAAAATATCCCTCAAAAATGAAACGTAAATGAAGAAATTTTGAATAACTTTAAGATGATATTTAAGATAATGGAGAGAATCTGAAACCAGCAGATCTGCACTATGAAAAATGTTAAAGTTCTTCAGGCAGAAGGGTGAGGATCCCAGATGGAACTTGTAATCCTCAGGAAGTAATGAAGGACTCCAGAAATTATATATGTGGAAATTATAAAAAATTATATGTATTTTTTATTCTCAGTTCAAACAGCATATGACTATTTAAAGGAAGCATAACTTATGTTATAAGTTTTATATATGTAAAGATATAGGACACTAACACAAAGGGCAGAAGGTAAGTGAAACTAAGCTTTCCAAGTTTCCTATAATTTATGAGAAGTAGTAGAATATTAATTCTAAATAGACTGTGATAAGTTAATGATGCATAATGTAATCCCTAGAGCAACCATTTAAAAATGCATAGAGATATAGCTGAAAGACAGAAAAGGAATTAAAATTGAATATGGAAAAAAAGATTCTATCAACTCAAAAGAAGGTAGGAAAGTAGGATCAGAGAAACAAATATGAGATGAGACAAAGTAAAGAGAGCCAAATGGCAATGGTTGTTGGTGCTTAACAGATTTTGCAGAATTTCTACTTAAATGTTATTTTTTCCTGGAATTTATAGAATGGTCCAAAGGGAAAGGGGACAAAGATAAATCTGAGATAGAAAATAAGTTGCATTCCTTCCTCTAACAAATAAGTCTTTGTTAGTGAATCAAGCCTGGGAGTCCGACTGCCATACACTTCCTTTACGACTCTCTAACTTTCAAGAGGTGCCTGTGTCTCTCCCACAAATAGACTTTTGGTGAATTACTTGGCCGTAAACAATCATGGGCTTGTCTTAAAAGCAAATAGGGATACAGTTTAAGCTCAAATTGAGAGCACTGGCTATCCTAGCAAACTAGAAGTAATTCTTGACTAATTTCTCACTGCATACATTTAATAAACAGTAAATCACCAGGTCTTGTACATATTTTACTCCAAGGAAGATAGTTCTTTAAATATATATGTGGGAGGGGGGCACCTGGGTGGCTCAGTCAATTAAACACCCAACTCTTTAACTCAGCTCAGTCATGATCTCACAGTTCATGGATTTGAGCTCTGCATTGACAGCACAGAACCTGCTTGGAATTCTCCCTCTATCTCTGCCTGTACTCCACTTGTTTTCTCTCTCCCTCTCTCAAAATAAATAAGCTTAAAAAATTAAATATGTACATATTTTTTTTATTTTAGAGAGAGAGAACACGAGTAGGGGAGATGGACAAAAGGAGATAGAGAGAAAGAGAGAGAGAATCTTAAACAGGCTTCACACTTACTTGGGAGTTTTTTGTGGAGCTCAATCCCATGACCCTGGGATCATGACCTGAGCCAGAATCAAGAGTCAGATGTTCAACTAACTAAGCCACTAAGGCATCCTTCCAAGGAATATATCTTAAGGAGAAGTCTTCCATCCTTAAAACTATCCCATTAGCCTTTACCATCTACTACCTTTACTACTTCAATATCTTCTCATCCATTGTGTTTTCCCTGAAGCACCAAGGTTACCAAATTAGGTCAGAATGTATGTTGGTGGTATTTATTTGAAAAATTGTTTGGTGGTTACTTAAACATTTAACCCTATATCTATCATAAGACCCAGACATATTTACCCAAGAGAAGTGAAAACATGTTTTCACAAACACTTGTAAACAAATGTTTATAACTAACTGCTTCATTTACAATAGCCAACAACTAGAAATACCCAAAAAGTCCTTAAACACGTGGATAGACAAACAAAATATGTTATAGTCATACAATGAACTACTACTTGGCAATTAAAAATGCATGACTCTTTGATGCATGGGACAATGTGGATGAGTTTTGATAACGTTATGCTGAGTGAATGAAGCCAGATATATTGTATGATTGAATTTTTATAAAATGTCAAAGCAGAGCAGTGATTGCCTGGAGCTAGGGATGGAGGAAGGGACAGACTTCAAGGGGACAGGAACCATCTTTTTGGAGAGAAGGAAATCTTTCGTTTTTTATTGTGGTAGTGGTTTTACAGGTACATACAACATTAAAAGCACATGGATCTGTATAGTGTGTTCAATTTACGTCTTTTGTACTTGAATTATTCCTCAATAACATTGATGACAAAAATCTGGCACCCATGGGGAGGGAGGAGCAACTTGCAAAATAGATAAATTATTATAAGTAACGTTTCTATTTTATGCATAAGGAAACTAATTTTGGAAGGTGTGGTGCTTGCAAATAAGTAGCAGAATGACAATTTTAAGTCGAATGCTTTATCTCAACATCTTGTGAGTTTCTTATCACCTTTGATCCTCCCTTCCTAGATGATGGAAGCTGGAGGAATAGGGTGGCTAAGTGCTCCAGTGTGTAGGCTTTGGAATCATGTAGTCCTGCATTTGAATCCTGGCTTCACTATTTATGAGCTCTATAATGTTAAGCAAATTCTCAGACAGCCCCAGTTTTCTTATCTGTAAAATGCCAATCATAATAATTGTACCTACCTCATGGGATGTTTATGAACATCAAATAGATAATACAGTGGAGGTATCTGGGTGGCTTAATCAATTGAGCATCCAATTCTTTTTTTAAAATTCTTTTTTAAATGTTTTATTTATTTTTGAGAGAGACAGAGACAGAGTACAAGCAGGGAAGAGGCAGAGAGAGAGGGAGACACAGAATTCAAAGCAGGTCCCAGGCTCTGAGCTATTAACACAGAGCCTGACACTGAGCTCAAACTTGTGAATCATGAGAATGACCTGAATCAAAGCTGGACACTCAATGGACTGAGCCAACCAGGTGCCCTGAGCATCCAATTCTTTTTCTTATTTAATTTTTATTGTTTAATTTATTTTTTGAGAGACACACAGAGACAGAGAGAGACAGAGTAAGCAGGGGAGGATCAGAGAGAGAGGGAAATATAGAATCTGAAGACAGGCTCCAGGCTCTGAGCTGTTAGCACAGAGCCTGACGTGGGGCTCGAACCTATGAACTGTAAGATCATGACCTGAGCCCAAATTGTGCGCTTAAATGACTGAGCCACCCAGGTGCCCCACCAAGCATCCAGTTCTTAATCTCAGCTCAGGTCTTGATCTCAGGATCATGAGTTCAAACTCTGCTTTGGGCTTCTGAGCATGGAACATACTTTAAAAAAAAAACGATAGTATAGTATATACAAAGACTGAGATTGATGCCTGACACATAGTCCAACAAAGCTTAGCTGGTGTGTTTCTTTTTCTTCTCTTGTAACATGGATATAAAAATACTATTTACCCATAGCGTATTCAAATGGTGGCCTGGAAGATATGCCCACATCTTAATTCCTGGAACCTATGAATGTTACTTTAATTTGAGAAAGGGTCTTTGCAAATGTAATTAAGCTCAAGATCTTGAGGTGAGGGGATTATCTGGAATATACAGATGAACCCTAAACCAGTGATAAATATCCATATAAGGACACACAGAGAGGACAGAGGCAGGAGAGGAGGCAATGTGATCATGCAGACAGACTGGAGTGATGCAGCCATAAGTCAAAAAATGCTGGAAGAGCCAAGGAATGGATTCTTCACAAGAGGCTCCAGATGTAGTGGATCTTTGCTGAATTTTTAGCTTCTGGCCTCCAGATTTGTGAGAGAATAAGTTTCTGTTGTTTTAAAACTAAAATGTTGTGGTATTGTTACAGCAGTGCAAGGAAACTAATACACTACCTCAAAGAAACACGGTGTGGATAGAAGTTAATGTGTCTAAGCACTTACTGTCTGTACACAATGTACTATATGAAGATCAGTTATGTCGTGGTTGCTGTTATTACCAGCCAAATTCTGTTATAAATCTGTAGTCACTGGCCTCTGACTTGGAAGACACTGTGAAATGAAATAAAGCAAGCCTCCACCGTTAATTTCTTCAATCTAAACTTTAAGATGATTTGTTTTGTTTCCATTTGTCTACAATAATTCCTTTAGGAAATCTATTGCTCTGATGCTAATTTTAACTGTATTCATTGTTAAGTGCTCTAGGATTGCAGAACAAAGGGCACAGTAGCAATGTGAGAATGCATTGTTCTCTGTTTTATTCCAAAGGGATGTGTTAATGACAGAGTTTTAAGCTAAACTCATAATTTCTAGCATTTTGTTGTTTTAAATTTTCAATCGCTCTACTCTTGGAATTGATTTTATTCCAAATTTAAATATAGTTCAACACCGTAATACTTTAGAAGTATTCCACTTAAACCTTTACTAACATAGTACATCTGAGTGATAAGTTAAAAGCAGAAACGTCCAATTAGCATCCTATCTGTGCAATGGCAGTGCCAGATAACATTAGATTTGTATTTTCCAGGATATATACAGACCATGACACTGCTCTACATTTTTTCTGTAAATAATTTAGTTTATCCTTATACAAATTACCATTGTACCCTGTTAGTTCAGGACTGTGGCTTGCCATTTTAGCTAATCACCCAATTAATTAATTAAAAAGAACAAATTGTTTCATTGACTAATCTGACAGTTCAGCCATAGTGGTTGGACGGCAGGTATAGACATACCTAGAGAGGAGATGGGATGAACATCTGTTCCATTCTCCAGTCACGAGGCACCAATATCCTGTTTCCACCCAATAGGCTCAGATCTCGAGAAGAAAGACAGAAAGGAGAGAAAGAGCAAATAACTGTCTCTTCAATTTCCCAAGAGTCTAGGATTACAATAAGAGAGAAAATCAATCAGGGTATTTCTTTATTTCCTTATTTGAAAGGGACCACACAGAGTGAGCATCAGTAACAAAATACAACTGTGAAAACAAGATTTTGGCAGGCAAGAGAGGTGTGAGGAGGAAGGTGAGAAGGGCATATTTGGAAGTATTCCACCTCATTTTTCCTGGGAATAGTGGGTGAGCCAATAACATAAATCAAGAAAATGCTTAGAGACATTCATTATCTTTGAAGATCATTTGTTACACATATACAAGGTCTGCCTGGTGCTCTGTGAGAGAGCAGGTGTGTGTATAATAATTGCTTGAGTGATTAAGAAATGAAATAACATGTTTCTTTTTTTTCTAAAAAAAGAAAAAAAAAAGCTACTGTTGAGTAATATATTTCGAAACTCATTTGAGTAAATAAAATTCCAGAAGATGCTTGTTCCTCCTTGAGTGCTTTAAAACCAAGAATGGGCGACTCTCATTTCTGATCACATTACTAGACTGTCTTTCGAAAACAAAACTTGTTTTCTGTAAAAAAAAAAAATTAACATTCTTCTAATAGTATAGAATTTCCACATATCTGTAATAATGCATGGGACTTTAGATGTATGCTACAATCGTTTGAAAATAATTTATTTCTTATTAATATATTCCAGTGATTTCCTTCATCATCACATTTGATACAAAAACTAGTGAAAATGAATACCTGTGTAACATGGGCAAGATATTGCTTCTAAGGTATGTAGGGAAGGAAAGTTTTTTTACTCTACCCATCTAGGTTCTTTTGGTTGATCTATTAATCATAGGGACAGATTAACAGGAGAAAAACAAATTTTGTGTATATAGGAGCCCCTAAAGACTGGAGAAGCTCATGGACAGTCAGGCAGTTGAGGTTTATGTATCATCTTGAGCTAATGACAAGTAGGAAGGGTCTGAGGCTTCAAAGGGAAGGAAGATAATACACAGGAAGATGGGAAGTGCAAATGTTTGGCAAACAAACATTTGTCGTGCCATGCAGACACGCTGGGTGACAGAGATAATTTTGAGCAAATATGCCAGGCTACCCCAACTTAACACACCTAACCCATACTCTTTGTAGTTATCTTAAGTGATAGCTCTCTCTTCCTGAATCAGACCCTTTATCTAAATTCTTTTAGGCAGTTAAGGGGATGATGAAAACCTCTTCCTGAGTCTTTTGAGCCTTGATTGTCTTCAACCCAAAATAATTTGCATGCTCAAGTGGCACATTCCCTGGTGGCATATTTTGCTCCCCTGCAAGTGAGAAATGAAAAATTCAAAAATATCAGACTTCAGATGAAAGTCATGTCTATTAGAAAAGGTAAACATTAGCTTTGGAAGAACAAATGGAATAGTTCTTAACAGGTTTGGCAAGATGCATGGAAAATATTTCTCATACATATTTTTTTTTCCTGAGCAAGGGAAAATTTGTGAAGGGATAACTTAGTGTAAGAAAACAAATTGGGATAGATTGTAAGCAACAGTTTAATGAGTAAACCATCTACCGATTCCCAGAAACTGTTAGGCACTGTGAGGGCTTGTCACTAAATATATGGTAGTGATTACCTTGAAAACCTCATTCAACTCAGAAACCTACAGTTCATTATCCCTAATATGATTTTTCTGAGTATTTTTGCATGTGTACAAAATTCACCCAAAGCCTGGAGACTGTAATTTTCCTTCCTTAAATACTTGGATTATCAGTGTATTTGGTTTTGGCAAACACTGGTAGGCAGACATAATTCAGAAAGATAGATTTTTATGGTAGAAATGTTTAATTATGGGGCAGAATGAATTGATAATAAGAACTTAAACATTTATTATATGTCTGGCATTAGGCTAGAGAGAAATATTGAGAAATATGACTATGGCTACTGTTTTCAAGAAGCTTACCCACTTTGTTGAAGAATTAAAAATAACACACAAGAAATAAGTAATAAATGAATCTGTGTCACATATAAGTGCCATAGGAGTTCAAAGAGGGAAAACAGTGAAAGATGACATTTAGAGAAGGTTAAGATCATGCCAACATGAGAGAAATATGGGACTTAACTATATCTGTGATTTCCAAAAGGAAGGAGACTATAACTCCTTTGAAGTGGGGAGAAAGGGTATTATTTGAAAAATACATATTCAATATGGCAATAATTTCATATTTTTAAAGAGATCAGTTACATTTGCTTTCATAATATAAATCCAGGGAAGTACAACTTTATAGACCTGTACCTAATAAGATAAAAAAACTTTTTTTTAATGGGGTGAAGGAATGAGGGGCATACCAGAATCTCTGAAAGCAACGAATTTTGGTTGACCACAGTTGAGAAATACTGGGGAAGGGAGCAAAGTAAATGAGGATGCCCTTTGGGTGCCGGTGAAGTAGGCTGGGGAAGAAGAGGGGAAATGCCTTGAAATGTGTGGAATAATCTGATGATATGGGAATAAAGAAGGGTACAGGTGCATAGGGAAACCACTGCAAGATAAAGTGCCAGCTCAGTGACTGGACTTGATTTGATGAGCAACAAAGAGCCGCCTTTGCTTCTCAAGCATAAGAGTGTTAAGATAAGTGGAATTTAGGAAAGATAGTCTATTTGATATTAATATGTAGGACGGAAAAAGAAGATTGAGAGAGAAGACAATGGGAGAAGATACGTGAGTTAGAAATATATTGGAAAATTTAGCCATGATGAGCCAGAGTTGGGGATTGAGTGAGGTTAGTAGACTTTCTTCTGTCCCAAAGGAAGAGGGAAATATATGACTTCAAGTCTAGAAAACTAGAAAGATTTATTGTAATCATGCATGTAGGTATGCTCTTCTCGGGCAACTAGAAGGACAGTTAGTTGGTAAACATGATTATTAATTTACAGTAGTACCTAATTTCCAGGGCTTTATACCACGGTGTAATTACCCTCTCTGAATTGGCATTCCCCTTATTTTATGTTAATAAAAATAGTGCTCAGTTACAGAAACAAAATTCAGTATCTCCTTTTAGTTCTATGTATCATGGGAAGATAAGCTCAAAAATTGTGAAATAAAGTGTTTTTTCCTACAGGTACATGGAACACAAATAAGTAAGTATCTTTTTACTTTTCATTTGTGTGCTTCTTTCAGCATATGGCCTTCCTTGGCTGTAGTTAAGTGAGAGTTATACTTCAAAATTTCAAGTCAAATGGTATTGAATTGTCCCTTCCCACTTGTACATTCCCACTTTAGCTCTTAGAGTTGTCCAAAAATCTGTGTTGCTTGGCATGTGGAGAAGTTACCAATTGTGAATCCAAAACCGTCTACTTGAAGGGGGCATAAAGTGAAGTAAGAATATTGTGTCCCCATCCAGCCCATAGACTAAGTAGCTGTATCCTATGGAATTATCATGAGAGAATTAGGTAGAAGGACTTAAACATGTATGGTTTTGATCTTATCTGTTTCTCACAGTATTCTTAATCAAAGTCAGAACTGTTGTCCCAAGTTCTTTTTACCATGGCTTGGTGAAGTATGATTTTAAGTGCCAGTAATATGATTGTTTCCACAGTACCATGACATTTATTTTCTTAAAAAAATTTTAAAAACACATATGGGCCACCCCAAGAACTCTGTACTGTCACTGTCACTTTTAGTGGTGTCAGAAAAGCCACTGCCAGTTTTGACAAGACAAGTCTACAAATATAATCACCATTGCTGCACAAGTCACCAGAGAATATGGTGTTTGGAAGAGCTAGGAGTAAATTATTTAGTACTTAGTGTGCCTTTGTGTTCCACATGCTACCACCCAGGTAAAATGGTTTAACTCTATAGAAAGAAGCAGTTAATGAGAAAACACATATATGCACACATGGACACACACAAACAGCACCAGCTGCCAATGATTTCATTGAATTTGCATATAGTTTCAGCTAGAATATAATATTTTAAGGAAAGCAGCAAAGAGCAGGAGAAAACTAGAGATGAAGAAAACAGAGGAGAAGCAAAGAATAGGATACAGGGTAAGGTGACAATATTTGCTGATGTCTTTGACAATTTGGTTTCCATACCCCTCAAATTAAGACAAACCAGAAAAAGGAAAAGTCAACCCCTTTGGTGCACAGTACTTTGTATATAATATCCCTTACCATAAATTGCTAGAATTAACAACCTGTAACAACTAAGAGTTCATATTGTAACTCATAGGTCTACGAGAACAGAGATTGCTTATCTTAAATATTCTTCCCAAAGACTTGAATAAAATAACATAAAGAATAATGGTGAAGTCTCGTCAACAGTAGGAGAAGGGAAGTGTGATCCTTTGGGGAGAGCCAGTACCAGTATTTAGAAGAATAGCAAAGAAAAGGTAAATTAAGTCCAGTTCCTGTGGGCAAGAAATGATATAACCTTTCAGCAGGTCAAGTCCTGGGTCAGATTGCTAAGGGTAAGTTCATAGGGTTATTTGTGCACCTATGGTCCAAGGGGAGGCAGCAGAGAAAATGTCTGAGAACCAAGCAATAGCACCATCCTGTGTGACTCCAGCCTGTTCTGGGGATAGAGAAGATAATGGTGTGGCAATGAATGTGAAATTTAAGTTTTAGGCTTACAGGGCCAATTCTTGAACACCAAAATTGGACTGTACTAATGGCCAAAATTTATAGAAAAGTTATGGAACCTGGCTAAGATGCTATTAAGGAAAGAAATGAGAGAGGGAGCTCAATATATAATAGCTGATATTTATTTCAAAGATAATTTTTTTTCATGCTTATTGAGACTCCTCACTAACGTAGTGCTATGGACTGAATGCATTCCCCTAAAAGTCATCTGCTGAAATCCTATTCCCTCAAAGGGGTGAGATTAGGAGATGAGACCTTTGAAAGGTGAATATATAGGAGAAAGCCTTCATGATGAAATTAGTAACTAAATAAAAGATATTCCAGGGGCGCCTGGGTGGCTCAGTTAAGTGTCTGGCTTCAGCTCAGGTCATGATCTCACGGTTAGTGGGTTCGAGCCCCGCATCAGGCACTGTGCTGACAGCTAGTTCAGAGTCTGGAGCCTGCTTCTGATTCTGTGTGTCCCTTTCTCTTTGACCCTCCCCTGCTCACACTGTCTCTCTCTGTCTCTCAAAAAAAAAAAAAAAAAAAAGATATTCCAGAGAGTTCCCTACCCCCTTTAGTCCTGTGAGGAAAAACCTATGAACCAGAATGCAGGCTTCAACAGACATTGAATCTATCCACACCTAGATCTTAGACTTCCCAGCCTCTAGAATTGTGAGTAATAAGTGTATGTTATTTATTAGCCATACAGTCTACAACATTTTTCTTTTTCTTTTTTTAATGTTTATTTATTTTTGAGAGAGAGAAAGAGCATGAGCAGGGGAGGGATGGGGGGGGGGGACACAATCCAAAGCAGGCTCCAGGTTCTGAGTACAGTGTTTTTCTTATAGCAACCTAAACAGACTAAGACAAGCAGTAAGAGGTGTCTTCTTACATCTTCCTTGTCAATAAACAATATGATAGTCTGCCCTTGGTGTCTATCTGATCCTGATGTTTCACACAGATATAACCAGACCCCATTTCTGAAACCTGCTCTCCATGTCTATATTCACTCCAACTCCATCCTTAGCTAGAAGTTTTTGGCAGCTTTATTGGAATATAATTTACATATTATACAATTCACCTAAAGCATTCAGTGGTTCTTAGTATAACAGAGTTGTGCAACCATCTCACTATCAAGTTTATAACATTTTTACCATCCCAAAGAAAAATGCCACACTCTTTATTCATAATTCCCGTCCACTTCACTACCCTCAGGCCTAAGCAACCACTAGTCTCCTTTCTGTCTCCAGAGATTTACCTGTTATGAACACTTTATATAAATGAAATCATGCAATATGTGATTCTTTCTGACTTTTTCATTTAGTGTAATGTTTAACGGTTCATCCATGTTGTAGCTAGGATCAGTACTTCATTCCTTTTTATTGCCAAATGATATTGTGCTATAAGTATATACTACATTTTGTTTATTTATCAAAGCATTGACATTTTGGTTATTTCCACTTTGGGCTTTTATGAATAATGCTTCTATGAATATTTATGTGCAAATTAGTGTACAGTCATAGCTTTCATTTCTCTCAGGTGTATACCTAGGAGCAGAATTGTTGGGTCATGTGGTAACTTGATCTTTAACCTTTTGAGGAACTGCAAACTATTTTCCCAAGTGACTGTACCATTTAACTTCCTTCACTTAATGTGTAAGAGTTCCAGTCTCTCCACATTCTTATCAATACTCATTACTTCTCCCAACCTCCCCCTCCCCCTCCCCCTCCCCCCCCCTCTATCTCTCTCTCTTTAAGCATAGTCATTTTGGTTCATGTGAGTGGTATCTGATGATGTTGATTTCCATTTCCCTGATGGCTAATTCTGTATTTTTGTCATGTGACTATTGGACACTTGTATCTTCTCATTGTAGAAATGTCTATTTAGAGCCTTTGTTCATATCTTAATTGAGCTATTTGTCTTTTTACTATTGAATTGTAATAATTTTCTATATATTCTAGATACCAGTTCCTTTTCATATGTATGATTTGAGGTTTTTGGTTTTTTTATTTTTTTTTACCCATTCTCTGGGTTATATTTTCACTTTCTAATGGCATCCTTTAAACCATTAAAAGTTTTAAATTTTGATTCGTTTATATACTTTTGTTGTTGTTGCTTGTGCTTTACTATCATATATAAGAGAAAATTATATAGGGTCCTAAAGATTTGTGCCTATGTTTTCTTCAAGAGTTTAACAATCATGGCCCTTAGAGTGAAGTCTTTGCTCCATCTGAGTTAATGCTTATAGATTGTGTGATGTACGGGTCCAAATTTATTTTTTTGGATGTAGATACTCAGTTGCCCCAGAACCATTTGTTGAAAAGACTATTCTTCCCTTCAATAAATTGTCTTGGTCCCAACTAATTTATTTTTAATTTAAGTATAGTTGACTTATAATATTGTTAGTTTCAGGTGTACAACATAGTGCTTTGACAATTGTGCATGTTATAAAACGCTCACCATGATAACTATAGTTACCATCAGTCACCAAATGAAGTTATTACAATATTATTGACTGTATTCCCTATGCATAATTTTCATCATTGTGACTTATTTATTTTACAGCTGAAAGTTTGTGTCTCACAATCCCCTTCCCCTATTTTGCCTATTTCCCTATCCTTCTCCTCTTTGGCAACCACTAGTTTATTCTCTGCATTTATGAGTTTGTTTCTCTCCTTATTGTTGTTATTTTTTGTTTGTTTGTTTTGTTTCTTAGATTCCACATATAAGTGGAATCATATAATATTTGTCTTTCTCTGAGTGACTTAATTTCACTTAACATAATACCCTGTAATGGGCACCCTCCTACACTGTTGGTGGGAATGTAAACTGGTGCAGCCGCTCTGGAAAACAGTGTGGAGGTTCCTCAAAAAACTATCCATAGAACTCCCTTAGGACCCAGCAATAGCACTGCTAGGGATTTACCCAAGGGATACAGAAGTGATCATGCATAGGGGCACAGGTACTCCAATGTTCATAGCAGCAATGTCAACAATAGCCAAAACATGGAAAGAGCCTAAATGTCCATCACCTGATGAGTGGATCAAGAAGATGTGGTATATATACACAATGGAGTATTACATGGCAATGAGAAAGAATGAAATCTGGCCATTTGTAGGAAAGTGGATGGACCTCAAGGGTGTCATGGTAGGTGAAAGAAGTCAGGCAGAGAAGGACAGATACCATATGTTTGCACTCAGAGGTCTAACAGGAGAACATGAGAAACCTAATGGAGGACCATGGGGAGGAGAAGAGGGAAAGAGAGTCAGGGGGAGAGAGGGATGAAAAACTTGAGAGACTATTGAATGCTGAAAATGAACTGAGGGTTGAAGGGGAAGAGGGTGGGGGGAAAAGAGGTGGTGGTGATGGTGGAGGGCACTCATGGGGAAGAGCACTGAGTATTGTATGGAACAAATTTGACAATAAACTATTTAAAAAAAAACATAATACCGTCTAGGTCCATCCATGTTGTCATGAATGGCAACATTTCATTCTTTTTGAGTAATAATTCATTTGTATACAAACCTCATCTTCTTTATGCATTCAGCTGTCGATGGACACTTTGGTTGTTTTTATATCTTGATTATTATAAATAATGCTGCTGTAAAATGGGGTGCTTAGATCTTTTTGAATTATTGTTTTCATTTTTGGGTGGTGAATACCAAGAAGTGGAATTACCAGATCATGTGATACTTATAGTTTTAGTTTTGGGAGGAAACTCCACACTGTTTAACAGAGTGGCTATACAAATTTGCATTCCTAGAAACAGTGCATGAAGGTACCTTTTGCTTCACACCTTCACCAACAGTTGTTATTTCTTGTCTTTTTTATACTAACCTTCTGATTGGTGTGAGGTGATACCTCACTGTGGTTTTGATTTGCATTTTTCTCATGATGAATGATGTTGAACATCTTTTCATATGTCTATTGACCATCTATATATCTTTTATAGAAAAATGTCTATTCAGATCCTCTGCCCATTTTTCAATCTGAATATTTCGGGATATTTTGGAATTTGAGTTGTATGAGCTCTTTGTATATTTTGGATAGTAATCCTTACCAGATACATCATTTGAAAATATTTTCTCCCATTTAGTAGGCTGCTTTTTCTTTTGTTAATGGTTTCCTTCACTGTGAAAAAGTATTTTAGTTTAATATAGTCCCAATTGCTTAATTTTGCTTTTGTTTCCCTTGTCTCAGGAGACAGATCCAAAACAACATTGCTAAAGTAGACATTCATGAGATCACTACCTATATTTTCTGTAAGGAGTTTATGGTTTTAGGTCTTACATTTGGGTATTTAATCCATTTTAAGTTTGTGTGTGTGTGTGTGTGTGTGTGTGTGTGTGTGTGTTGTGTAAAAAAGTGGTCTAGTTTCCTTCTTTTGCATGTAGTCATACAGTTTTCCCAGCGCCATTTTCCCCTCTGTATATTCTTGCTTACTTGTTGTAGATTAATTGACCAGATAAGTGCAGGTTTATTTCTAGGCTCCCAATTCTGTTCTATTAATATATGTGTCTGTTTTTGTGGAGCACCACACTGTTTGGATTACTGTGGCTTTGTAGCATAGTTTGAAATTTGGGATTGTGACAATTCCAGTTTTGTTCTTCCTTCTCAAAATTGTTTTGGCTATACAGGGTCTTCTATGGTTCTATACAGATTTTAGGATAGTTTGTTCTATTTCTTTGAAAAATACTATTGGTGTTCTGATAAGGACTGCATTGCATCTGTAGATTGCTCTGGTTGGTATGGAGAGTTTAACAATATTAAATCTTCCAATTCATGATCATGGAATATTGGCACAATCTAATTTAAAATTTTGTTAATGTTTATTTATTTTTGAGAGAGAGAGAGAGAGAGAGAGAGAGAGAGAGAGCAAGCAGGGGAGGGGCAGAGAAAGAAGGAGACACAGAATCCAAAGCAGGCTCCAGGCTCCGAGCTGTTAGCACAGAGCCCAATGTGGGGTTCAAACCCAGGAACCATGAGATCATGACCTGAGCTGAAGTTGGAAGATTAACCAACTGAGCCATCCAGGCACCCTTGGCACCATCTAATTTTAATCTGACTTCTACTGATCTTTTTCTTCATATTTTTCTTCTGACTTTGGCTCCAAATTCTTGAAGCTCACATTATTTCTTGCTATGAAATTTGGACCTTGAAGTTTTCTGGGTAAATTGTTCTTTTCCTTGACTGGACTGAAGTCTTTAGCTACTGGATGGCAGAGGTGGCTTCCTCCTGACTCCTCAAGCATAGCTTAAAGAAACCATTGCAGTTCTGCTATGGTACAACCTTTAAACTACAGTTAACTCAATCCTAGTCCAGCCCAAGATCAATAATCAATAATCCACTTTGTAAGTTACCCATATGAAATTTATTCTCATATGTAACCTTTAACCTTAGACCCTCTTTTAAGCAATAAACCTAATTTTTTAACTGTGCTGGACATCTTCACATGGACGTTTCATCTCTACTGCAAATCCAAATATATAAAATATTGTATTGTCTATAAAACTTGTTTTGACTTTCATGTTCTATTTTCTAGTAAAGAGGATCATCATCCTACCAATTAATAGGCCTGAAACATCAAAGTCATTTATGACATTCTTCACTACCTTGTCGTCTAGTCTAGCTAATTTTTTTTTTGTTTGTTTGGATCACTCGACAATTCAGAAGTACCTTCCTGGGAATTTGAATCTTAAGCAAAGATTATATTAGTTTGGTAAGGCTGCTTTAACAAAGCATGATGAACTGGGGAGGTTGAACAGCAGACATTTATTGTCTCAGAGATATGAAAGCTAAAAGTCTAAGATCAAGATGATAGCAGAATTAGCTCCTTCTAAGGATTATGGGGGGGGGGGGATCTGTTCCATGGCTCACTCATAGCTTTTGGTAGTTCACTGTCAAACTTTGGTATTTTTTTGGCTTCTGCTGTATCATCCTGATATTTACACTTGTCTTCTGTATGTATATGAATCAAAGAAAGAAAGAGAGAGAGAATTTCCAATTTTTCTATTTATATAAAAACACCAGTCACACTGGATTAGGGGTTTACCCTAATACAGCATGACCTCATTTTAACTAATTATGCTTGCAATGACTCTACTTCAATTATGGTCCCATTCTGAGGTCCCAGGGTTAGGAGTTTAATATACAAATCCTGAGAATCACAATTCAACCTATAACAAAGACATTGAAGACCAAAAAAGGTTAGAGCACCCTAAATACACAATCCCTGCTTTCCTACTGTTGAAAATGTCAGCGCCCATCTGATTACTATAGTTTCCAAACTGTTATTTTCATAGGTCAGGGTTTCTGAGGAAACAGACCTAGACTAAGATCTGCATCTGGGAAGGTTGAAGAATTACAAAGATTTCCATGTATAGATATTTAAGCCACTCACATAATCCACAAAGCATATTCATGTAAGTCTTTTATTTAAAGACAAAGATACAGTGCCATAAGAGAGAGAGTACAGGCAAGCAATAGAGTAAAAAGCATCCAGTTACTAGCTCCCAAGTGCTCTTATATACACAAGAAACGTGCTTTGTATCTGGATTTAACCAAGATTTGTGTGAGAAATCTTGTCTTTGGGAGAGTTCAAAGCAGAAGTTCCCAATAAGATTTTTATGCCCCTTTGGTCATGCAGTGAAACTAGGCTGTTCAACCAGTTAAGCCATTTGGAAACTATCAACAAAAACCTGACCTTAAGTATCAGGGAGGTTTCAAACTTTTAACAGGAAATCCCACTGCCCTTATCTTGGCCAAGAGTCAAAGTCTGACATTCAAGTATCACTCAAGGTAAATATACAGTTTTTTTTTTTTCAGTAAAGCTGTAAATCAACTGTATCTTACACAGGATTGTCCTTGAGATCAACGCCTACCTATAAGGGAGTGAAATGAAGCTGATGATGAAGAAAGAAGGTGTGAGCTGCAATGCAACAGGCTTTAGCCAATTAGACAGAGAACTCTGGAATTACAACGGCACTGGAGCCAGGTGTTTCCTAAACTGAGGCAAGGAGGCAAAGATATATTCCCCCATCATACTGTCATGGGTTGAGAACTAAAGCTGTCCAAAGATACTAGCCTTAACCAAAGTCATGTTCCTGGGAAGGTGACTATCATTCAGTTCCCAGAGAGGGAGTCAGTTGAGAGTTGTCAGCTTCCAACACTCAGCAGCCAAGGAATGAGAGCCAGAGCTTGGAAAGGCCAGAGGCCAGGAGATTACAGGTATATAGCTCTTCCTTCTGTTCTACATGCTACTCCAATAGCCTTCCAACAAGTTAGTTTTTCACTTAAAGTGTCAAAATTAATTCATGTTTTTTACCATTGGTGAAATTTAACTGATACAAGGCCTCTATAAAATCATTTCCAACTTTTTTCACTGTCTTCATGTTGGTTCTCTTGCCCAGAGTGACATGATTGTCACGAGTCCTGCTTCGAGTCTCTTGTAATTCATCCTACCACAAACAAATCCAAATTTATCTCTTTGTTCCAAATGATGTCTACCATACCCTTGTAATCAGAGTTTGTCCTCAGCAAAATTTGTCACTTTGGGAAAGAGAATGATGATCCTTTCAAGACTACCTAAGTCGTATATGGAGATAAGAGAGTATAATATTTGATATAAGCTTTCTCATAAGAAATGGGTAAGAATAAGGAAATAACTATCTAAAGAGTGCCGCACTCACTCCACAAATGTAAAAGTTTCAAAGATCCAGATGCATGGAAGCATGTGCCAATTTTATGAAAGTAGTCAGCATAAGGGTGCCCTGGTGGCTCAGTTGGTTGAGTGTCATGAACCCAGGGTCAAGGGGTTAAGCTCAGTGTCAGGCTCGGTGCTGAGTGTGGAGCTTAACATTTTGTCTCTGTCTCGAGATGCATGGGTGGCTCAGTTGGTTAAGCATCTGACTATTGCTCTCATCTCAGGTCATGATCTCACAATTTGTGAGTTTGAGCCCTACATTGGGCTCGGTGCTGAATGTGTAGAAACTGCTTGAAATTCTCTCTCTCTCTCTCTCTCTCTCTCTCTCTCTCTCTCTGTCTCCCCCTACCTACCTAAAATAAATAAAATGAGGAGAAAAAAGACAAAGAAAGTAATCAGCGTAACAGATTCTATATGTGACAGCAGAGTTCCAGCAGGTTTATAGACTACCATAACAACAGCAACTGGGGTGCGCAGTGCTCCTCAGGCATGTCACCGGTCAGAGGGCACAGGCCTCAGCCTCCGGAACGGCATTTAAACACAAAATTCTAGGGGCACCTGGTGGCTCAGCTGGTTAAGTGTTGGACTCCTGATTTCAGCTCAGGTCACAATCTTATGGTTGGTGAGATCAAGAGCCACATCCAGCTCTGTGCTGAAAGCAGATTCTCTCTCCCCCTCTCTCTGCCTCTCCCCTGAGTATGTGTGCACTCTCTCTTTCTCTCTCAAGATAAACAAACTATAACTAAACAAACAAATAAATGCAGAGTTCTAGAGCAAGAGTCAAAGACTATTGACTTAAGGCAAATGTCAAGCTCTGAGGCTGAATTCTTGACAGGTTTCTGGCATGTACATAAAGGGTAATGGCCAAACTAGAGTAAAGGTCAAAGAAAACAATGTTAATGCATTAAGCCATCATGGTAGAGTTGGATAAAAATCAAGACTTGGAGCAACCTAAGAGTCTAGTCGTTGTGATTGAAGAAGTCAGATCTTGGAGAGATCAGTGAGAGACTTTTAACGGCACTTGGTAAATCCAATATAATGCAAAATCATAGCTAAAATTGTAGGGTTTGCCCGGAATACTCCTGGTTTGCCTATTATCCAAGTCCCATTTTATTTATCATTTATCCCAGACAGAGTATCCATGTTGGATGATATATGATCACTCTAGTAGTCGCATGATTTGAAGAGTAGGAAGGTCAATTACCTGAGTTTATTTTTACCTGCCTCTGCCAGTATTAGCTTGGAAACTATGTTTGAAAGCAGAGGGAAGGAAAAGCCGGCAGAGGTGCATAGATTAGGGCTGAATGAGACAAACAGGAAAATATTATCAAAGACCACCTACCCAGACAGATAAACAAATGCACTCTGATATCCAAACACACCTTTCATTTTTTAAAGAAACAACACTAATACTGATGCCTTCATTAACTATATAATGCTTCACCCACTTTTTTTGTTTCCTCACTGGGAAGCAACTCTGTTGTATACCAAATGAATCAGTGATGTGGTTGGATTAATTTAATGAAACAACTACTATCATGATTCAAAAATGTTGCCTTTCCAGTCAATGTAATGAAAATGATAGTGTGGCTTGATGTAAAGCATACAATTCCATATAAATAAATTTCTACTGAAAAAAGTGATGTAAATCCAGTAAAATCATACATTTTACTAATTTGCTTTAATTCAAGTGAATTCTATCGCTTAAATTTGACATTCCCACCCCTGGGAAGCCAAATTCTTTAGAGACTGAACATCTTAAATCCTTAGGCCAAGATAGAGACTTTAATTGAAAAATAATTTTATTCTTTCTTTCTTGTTTTAAAGGATAAAAAAATTAAAATCACCGTATTTTTTTCTCCTCTAGTCCTAAGAGAGGTTTCCCCATTCATGACATAATTGAAAGTTTTCAAACCTAAAACAGTTTTAAAACAGGAACAAATCAAGACTAAATAGGATCCCTCTCTATGCTTTTTGGAGAACAGTTTCCAGGAAGCTCTCAGAGGGCTCAAAGTAGGACAGTGTAGCAAGAAATGAGGCTAGAAATAAGGGCAAGGTACCAATGGGGAGAAAAGCCTTAGCAAATAATCGCCTAAGAAAACACTTACCAAATTTGAAAACCTTATAATCAGAGTGGCCACCCAATAATATTAGAATTTAGCTCAGTTGATTTATAAGTAGGAAACTAAAATGAAATATTTTTTAATATAAAAATTTCTATATTTAATGAGTTGCAAGGCAGTACAGCGCCGAGGTAAAAAGTGCAAGCTTGAAAATCAGTCTCCCTGGACCCAGCTCTTAGCTCCACCTCCTACAAGGTGTGTGACCCCAGATACATCAGCTAACCTATCATTCTCAGTTTCACTGTCAGTACAATGGGACTGACTGTCACAGTATGTCATGGGGTTGTGAGAACGCATCCAATTGATGTAGGCTCTAAAAATACTTAAAATTATTTTCTCTAACGCTAGTTTTCATTCTGTCAGCCAAAGTTAGAAAGAATTTTAGTAATTCCTCATCTGGGAACTGGATATTTAAGGTTTCCCACTGACTGAGATGGTTTTATTCATTCATGCTTCTCTATACAATTGCCCTTGGAACTCCTTTTCAACTCTCCCTGGTCCAAATACTTGTTGACTTTTGCACATGTGGAGCTGTTTATCCAGATAGTCTGGACAACAGATTTACTTTAGAAGACCAGTGCTTCTGTTCTGTTTCTAATGTGGTTTTAGAATCCAAAGCATATTCTTCATCTCAAGACAGAGTCACACACTGCACAGCTTGTAACAAATAAAATAATCAAAGCCACCTGTAACATAAACTGAGGCTGAAGTGATGGAAGAATGGGTGTAGTCAGTGCTTTAATGCCTAAGTCTTAGAATCAATTTTAACCTTTTTGTACTTAGGCCAAGGATAAAAATAGGGAAGCCTCCATTAGTATTATTTGGAATATTGAAACCCATTGAATAACAGGGCCACCTTGGGAGTGAGTTGAAGGTCTTATTGTAAGTAACTTCCCCTTCACCTCTTTATGTGCAGGTGCTCATAAAGATATCAATTCTAATATTTGTCCATCAGGACACAATTACTATACCAAAGGAAAGAATTTTTAATAGCGTCCTTAACTGGCCTAGACTTGTACCCTTATGGAAACAAAATGGGTATAATTTGGCCTACTTTCTGTAGTAGTAACAAGGGTTAAATAAAAGAATGCACTCGAAGCATATATAGCATGGTGCTGGACACACTGCAAATGTTCAATAAATGATGTAGATCCACTCAGAAATCATTTGCCCTATTAGTATTTTACAGTATATTTGTATTATGTACAAATTCTTAACATTTATAATCCTAGAAGTCAAAGTGTTAGAAAAATAACTAGTATATATTAGCTACTAATTAAAAATCATTGTACTTTGTTCTGGGGATTTGATATATTCCTTATTCCTGTCCAATTTTTTCTCTTTAATCTCCTTTCAAGTTTCTATTCAAGTTCAGCAAAATTCAAAACTGAAAAATAAAAACACTTTCTAATGAGGCTAACGATCTTATATCAGAAAATGTGTTCTTTAATTCCTGTGAAATTTACTAAGATTTTCCATTTGCTTCTTTTAATTTGAATAACAGTTTTCAAAGTAACTTAAAACACATAGTTACAAATATTATATGTGTTCAAAAAGAAAATGTCAATAAGAAAAAAGGAAAAATTGTGATAATCATCAGCTCCAGCTAGAAGAGACGAATTGAATTGGTACTAAACTTGTTCTACCACTAGGTAAAAACAAAAAAACAGAAGAGAAACTGGACAAAATACACGAAGCAGCTCTTTTAAGCATTGGGCAGGAGGCAGCACAAGAGCACAATCTCTGAAGGAAGAGAAATTCACAAGGTTAATCACATGTTTGTTACAACTCTCTGCCTGGGGGTAATTTCTGAATTTCCCGGCATAGGGAGCTAGAGTCCAAGCAGAGCAGAGCGCTCCTCCTGAGATGAGGAGGCTGAGATCTGAGTTTCAGGCAGCTAAAGTGACTAGAATAAATGTGCGAGATAACACCTTATATTATGTTGATGTCATTATAATATTCACATTATATAAATGAATACATGATATGTACCTTTTTATAAATATATATTAATATAAATTGATTTTCTTTGACATGCAATGGTTCATGATAGTCATATCTTTATTCTGAATTTTACTCTTTAAAGTTTATTTATTTATTTTTTAGAGAGAAGGGACACAGAGAGAGAGACAGAGAGAGAGACAGAGAGACAGAGAGAGAGTCCCAAGCAGCTTTGCACTGTCAGCACAGAACCTGACTCAGGGGCTCAAACTCATAAAGTGTGAGATCATGGCCTGAGCTGAAATCAAGATTCAGAAACTCAACGGACTGAACCACTCAGGTGCCCCTTAAATTCTACTCTTTAGAAGATAAAGTGGCTCTGTTTCATTTAACATATAGTTTCAGGGGCAGAGTCGGTTAGTGTCTGATACTCTTGATTTTAGCACAGGTCATGATCCCAGAATAGTATTGAGCCTACTTGAGATTCTCTCTCTCTCTCTCTCTCTCTCTCTCTCTCTCTCTCTCCCTCCCCCCTACTGTCTGTCCCTCTCCCAGCTCTCTCTCTCTCTCTCTAAAATAAAATAAATAAATAATAAAATAAAACTTTATAAATAAGTAAATAAACATATACTTTCAAAGTACAGTAAAACCTTGGACTGCGAGTAACTTGTTCTGTGAGTGTGCCACAAGACAAGCAAACATTTCTAATAAATTTAAACTTGATAGATGAGCACTGTCTAGCAATATGAGTAGTTGGAGTAGTACATGATACTGAATGTCACATAATCACAACTGTGCCAACTGTTCTTGAAATTTGCTTTGTTATACAACTGCTTTGGATTACAAGCATGTTTCCAAAATGAATTTTGTTCACAAACCAAGGTTTTACTGTAGTATCAATCTATGTTCTATTTTTAATTACATTTGCCTGACATAATTTGACTAATATGCTATTTTGGATTTGTGTATGTGTGTGTGTGTGTGTGTGTGTGTGTGTGTAGATTGTCTTAAAGACAACATGCAGTTGAATTTAATTTTTAAAATTAAATCTTAAAATCAATTTGATAAGTCAAGTCCAATTTTATTTGTAATCTAGGGGGATAATATACCTTGACTTAGGTTAATCTTTAATATTTCTAATTTATAAAGCTACCTATTTCTTATTATTTCTCTCATTTTATGTGAGGGTTCTTTTTCTTTTTTTTCTTTTAATTTTCTCCATTGCTTTAGAAAATGTACCTGGTTTTAATCCTTCTAGAAAGATATCAAAGTTCTTAAAAGCATTTTAAAACTTATTTATTTAATTGACATCATCAAAAATATGCTTGGGGCATCTGGGTGGCTTAATTGGTCAAGAGTTGGACTTCAGCTCAGGTCATGATATCTCTGTTTATGAGTTTGAGCCTGGCATCAGGCTCTGTGCTGATTGCTCAGAGCCTGGAGCTTGCTTTGGATTCTGTGTCTCCTTCTTTCTCTGACCCTTCCCTATTCATACTCAGTCTTTCTCTCTCTCAAAAGTAAGATAACATTAAAAAATTTTTTTAAATATTCTTAAGTCCTCTTTAATTAGGAAAATTTTACTCCCTTTCTAATAACTCCCCACACATATATAATACTTGGAGATTTGATGAAACTATTGGAATTTCTAATAATCATAGGCATTACATATTTTTATTTAATAATATATAGATTTCATTTAATAATAATATAGATTTTCATTAAAGAGTAATTACTATATTACATTTAGTTTTAAACCCAGGTTTATATAATCTAATCAGTTTAATGCTTAATTGCTGCTAATGCTCATTACTATTGCCAACCTGTAGTCAATACCATTGCTGTGCCTCTTGGTGAAAAGCATTTCTCCATTTGAAGCTAAGATCTCAAATCAGCAGAACTCAAAACTGGAACAAAGGAAGGAAAAATTCTATGAGTGTTATTAGGTGTAATAATGAAAGGCTTCATAAGGTGCCTGAGTGGCTCAGTTGTTTGAGTGCCTGGCTCTTGATTTCAGCTCAGGTCATGATTTTACAGATCATGGGATCGAGCCTTATGTCAGGCTCTGTGCTGACAGTGCAGAACCTGCTTGAGATTCTGTCTCTTCCTCTCTCTTTGCCCCTCCACAACATGCATGCTCTCCCCCTTGCTTGCTCACTCTCTTTCTCTCAAAATAATAAATAAACATTAAAGATATCATTATTTTAAAAAAATAAGGAAAGGCTTCTTTTATACTGCCTTCCCTGGATTCCTAGATTCACATACTATGACTTTGAGAGACACAATATTAGTCTTTGTTTCTAAATATATATAGATCCGAAAAGATTGATCTCCCAGGCAACCTTTATTAGGAGGATTATTAGCACCTCACCAGTGCCATAACTTGATTTTTGGGAACTATTCCATTATACTAGCCAGGTTATTTTGGATTATGGGGGTCATGGTAATGCTAGTGAATTCCATACATGTGAGTCATTGCCACATTTATTTTGCTATGAAATGAGTTAATTGGCCAGAAGTAATGTTGCTTGTGCCATGGTTATGAATAAGGCATTCACAAATCCATGGATAATGGTACTTAGAAAAGCTTTGTGGACCAGGAAAAAAAGTCCATATCCAAAATAAGTATGTATTTTAATGATGACAGAGCTCTTCCCCAGCCGAGATGGTAGGAGCACAATGTAGTCAACCTACAATGACACATCTGGTTCATCTTTGTTGGAAAGATCAGTATTAGTCTCGGAAGAGTTCAGCTCCAGGCCTAAATCTCATGTATGATCTTGTAGGCTTAATCATAGACAACTGCAAAGGCTCTGTCTGCCACACAGAGGAGGGGGAGCATCTTGGCTAAGGCACTTTCCTTCACTCTGACTCAATACTTTCCTATTATTAGCTATTCACTTCCCCTTATCTTGTCCCCTTTACCTAGCTCCCCAGGTATATAAAATGGCATAAACTTTTCTTCAAAGTCCTTTGGCAGTGAGACAATTTCCCTTGTCTGTTCCGTGTGTCATTTGATCCCCTCCTGGGGCAAACTTAAAGGAAGATTTGTGACATATGCTTGTGGCATTGTTGCCGGAGACCTTGTCCATTCTCCAGTCTTGGGATTCTGGTGCTGTGAACACAGCTCTCGAACCCAGGTGAAAGGCTGTGACTTCTCCTGTGGTGACTCCAATCAGATTTTTAACTACCAGATTGGGAGATTTTTTCTTCTACAGATTCAGGTCAAATAGTATTTTAGTAAAGTGCCTATCTATTTCATTCTTAGGGATACTATAATCATTAGCTGCTACCAAATATCCCTGCAGGCTAAAATATTCTCATTACTACTCGATGACTGCTCCCATTTCTTACTAGTAGCTAAGTGCCACCACCTGGCCTCTACTATGAGAGCCCATCATCCCCTTTAAAATCAGAGACTTTCAAGGATACTAAGCCCCATCTCCCCCCATCTTCCACTCGCACCAATATCTTCCTCAATTCCTCAGTGAAGGGAGTATCCTCTGTGCCCTCTTAGGGGATGTGGGAGAGATGAGTAGTCAAGTCATACATGATAAGTTTACTCCAACACCCTATATCCCTAAGTATTTAGATTCCTCCCTTTACATTATGCCAGGGAAGTTCATCTCAATCTCATTAAATGTAGGCCAGTACTGAGTCCAAGGTTTGGTCATCTAAACAAGTAAACTATTAAAGCTATTTTCAGCTGCATAAGCTAACCCATTAAATTCAGAATTGCCATTAAATGCCCCCATATCAATAAATTCAGTCCAGTCCATCATTATATTACTTCTTCCATTTGGTCCAAGATCCTTAAAATCCATTCCAATATGTATTCCCAAGGTTTCTACGGAGACATACACATATATAAGCAAAGTCTTACAATCCTTTTGAAGTATAAGCTATTTTCTCCCAGGTTAGGCTTTGCATTTATCCCCCCTGAGTATACCAAGATCTGATTCTAGTTATATATCTAGAAACAACAAAGAGGGATGGAATGGATCTTGAGAAATTTAGGATTTCCCTTGCAAAGCAGCTGCCCCACAGGAATTTATTACTAGGTGTTCAAGCAACAAAAGGCTAGTATCCATAGGTATAGGAAGACAGATATCTTCTACTGATAAGGGAAACCCAGAGAACCCTACGGAGTTCAAGATTCTCAACTTCCTTTGAGACCATCAGATATCCGCATTCCAAATATCAGGGATTTATTCATTGTGAATCATTGCCCAAACTTCTGCATAAAATGCTTAACAAGTCTGAATTCATCTTATGTTGTCATTTTGCAGCATGCCCAATTAGATCTTGAGTCTGATTTTCAATAAGGTTGATCCTGTAACTATAAGAAATAAAGCTTCTTTTAGGGTCATCACAGAAGTTTTCTGGTTGTCTGACTTTGGCTAGAACTGATAATTGAAAGCTCTGGGATTGCCATTTCCTTCTGCAAAATCTCCAATATGGAAAAAGGAGCTCTCAAACTCTTTTATCTTACAGCTGTCATTATTTCCATAGCACTCAAGTTCAGAAGCAATTTGTTCCCCTCCCCAAATACTTTCTCAGCAAGCATTCTGTTACCATCAGTAATAAGTGCTAATATGACTCACTGCAAGACCACTGTAAATGTGTATCATGTCAAATTGGCAAGGAGATCAGCACTGAATTCAAGATCAAGGACATAACAAACCAATCCCATTCCAACATTATACCGACTATCATATATATGAGTTCACTCAGGAGCCTAGAAATCACACTAGTTATTTTAACTGAAAGAATGAATACAAGAAAAGTAGTTAAACAGGCACTGGAGGATTTAAAAAAAACAAACATGGACACTGAGACAAGGTGAGTTAGTGAATACAGGAAAAAAAAAAAAACTAGCCCTAAGTTGGGAGGGCAAAAGAAAAGATGCTGGAAATATCCGAACTTGTAGAGCTAACACCCTCCAGACTGCCACTAATGCTCCATTTGCTCAGAGGAGGGATCCCACCAAAGGTGGGTTCAGAACTCTGAGGCAAGTCCATGGCACACTGTGGCCAGTGTGGTGTGAAAAGAAGTTGGCCACTGGAGCCAACCGCCCTCTCTGAGGTGAAGGGATGTTTCTCAGAGGTGCTGACTGACTGGAACAATAAACAAGCCAGAAGAAGCAATTCCCTTCTCTCTGCTCCCACCTCTCAACCTCCCTCTAGCGCCCTTCTTGGTATTATCAGCTGGAAAAACACCTGGCAAAGAAGAAGTGAAGTTTGCAGAATACCAACGCAAGATCACAAAGCTGATTATAGAAAGTTGAGTTTGGATCTGAGAGCCAAGCTTAGTAATAAACGCACAATATCCTCACAGTTCTTAAGTTCTTAATTTTGATTCATCTCTTGATCAATTGGAATGAATCTTTATGTAATTTCCACGTTATACTCTTCAAGCATTTGAAATTTCAGAATATTATTGTCTTGCCTTTGCTAATTAATTACAACTTTATTGTTTACAAAAATCTTGGGTTATGATTTTTTTTCTACTAAAGTTTCTACTAAAAATTCAGGAACTTAGTGTTGTAGAGAACAGGCTGAATGCTAAATTGTTTTGTTTCTTTGTAGGTAATCTATTTTCCTCTTGAATTGTGATTGTTTCATTCTTATTGATCAAAGTATTAACTGGAACATGTATAGGTATCTCTGAATTTGCTTGGTTTGGAATGCAGTAACCTTCTTTTGATCTGTACCAGTTTCTCTTTGACTTGGAAATTTGTTCTCTAATTTTATCATCACATACTGCATTGTTTTCATTTGTTCTAGATTTTGTTCAGACAGGGAAATTATCTATATGTTAGCTTTCCAGGGTTTCTTTTAGATATCTATCATTTGATTTCTTATTATTTTGTGCATTTTTCCTTTCTGTCTGATGCCCGGAAGACCTGTTAATATGTCTTTTATATCACAGATTGGAGTATCACTTCGGCACAGGACTGCGATTGTATTTTAATTTCCTGGCAATGCTTTCTCACTAAATCGTGTTGTCTTTCCCTCTTATCCTGTTGCCTTTTAATATTATTCAGTTTTCTCTTTATGAATTTCAACCCCTGTTTCAATAAATGCCATGCTTCTTTGCAATCTGTTGCACATGCCACGTCTTTTACTGAAATTTTCATCTGGACCCCTTACTGGATAATATTCAGAGACATCTTTTGCTTTCAAGGCTTATACATACCATTTTCATAACTTGTCCCTCAGCTCAATCCCCAGATAGCGGTATTTTTTTTTCTTTTAAGATATCTCCCCAAATAGTGTGTTATATTCAAATCCCATATCTCCTATCAGATAAGATCTCTTATCCAGATTCATAATATATGGATCATTCTGTGTCTTGTTTTCTTCCTCTGTGACAAATATCCTTCTCTAAGCTTACATCTTAAAGACAAAGTTATTTGTTCAGCTTCCAGTCTATTTCTCAGTTTCCAAAAGTATTTCTTAAGATGAAATTTTTTAATATGCCTACTTCCTAGTATCTGTCACTTGGACCATAAAGTGTATGTGAAAACTTAGAGTTTCCAGCCAGCATGTTCTTCTATCAGAGTTACTCATGTTTCCCCTTCCAACTTTAGAGTTTTACTTGTGGTGATTATTCCACTTTTAATTCAGGGTCCTATTGGCAGTATCTCTCACCCTCCTACCCCCTTCCACATTCGCTCAGGTGTTTTCGGGGATTTGTCCTCTCTCTCTCCTCTTCCTCAGTAAGATGGACAGTCAGAGTAGAGACCAATTCTAGTTGACTCACATGTAAGCAGAACACTTACCCACCTATCCAGTTAATATATTTCCTGAATATTTGAATCAGATTGTAGACATACATTTTATTCAACTGAAAAAAAATGCTTCACAATATGAAGCCAGATCACATTAGGAGTGTTTGTGTTTTTCTTAACCTAGCTTCATGTGTGTTTCATGTCTGATTTCTCTGAAATCAGAGCCCAAGACAAGGATTATTTGAGCTGCATGAACCCCAGACAGCAAAAAAGATTTATAAGGAAAAGGAGGTGATTAAAGATTCAAAGCAGTGCCACATCACGGATCACTTTACTGACTACTGCTTCACAGCAGTGGCATGTTGGGCACATTGAATGTCTCAGGAAAGCTGTATGGAAACACGTTCTCTGAGCAGTCCCTGTGAAGCAGGGAGAAGATGAGACTTTATTTGCATGCTCTTCCCAGTATCTTGCTTCCCAATGGCAGCAAAGTTTGGTCTCCAGGGAGGTAGCCCCCACACTTCCAGGTTAACTCACGTGGATCCTTCCGCAGCTGTTCCAGGTGCCAGACATGATGGCCTTAAGTGTGTATTCCCAAGTCCAGGGATGGCAGGATTAACCAGAAAGTCTGGGCACGTAAGACTGGTCAGCCTGGTTGCACTGAACTGGTCAAGAGGGAGGTTCTGGTACCCTCAAAGCTTGTTGGCTGCCCTGGATGGAGTCAACATGGTGCAGGAAGGAGGGCCAAGCCAATCTGGGGTGACAAATACAATTTATATAATATGATGTGCCTTAGAGTTAATTACACACTTTTGTAGATTTTGGTAGTAGGCACACATCAGACCTGAACTTCATTACTTTTTTATTGCTTTTTGGCAACTGGGCTCAGGTTGTTTTAGTAAATATTTTTTGTGAAAATGTAATGGGAAGTTGGTGTCAATAGCCAGATGTGAAAATAAATTTAAGATGTGCCTGAATGCTTCAAACAGAAGTTAAGTTTTACCTTAACACATATATTATAGTTATTAGTATGTCAATTTATAAAATGATTCAAGCTGATTTGTATTTAATAGAAGGCAAACTCCAATTTGTTAGTTGACATTGTTTAATTCCTTGTTCAAAGTTAAAAAGGATTCATTCTCTGCTTGAGTGTCTAGTATTTGACATGTCACATTTTCTGCTTATATTTTCTTTTGAAGGAGTTGACCAATTTTGATAAAATACAGAAGGCTAATAGGAGGTATCATTATAAAGTCTAATATTACTTTGTGGCTCTGGCTGCTTTTTTGAAAAAAAAAAAAAAAAGAATGAGAAAATTTTATCTTAACATATAAAATTGTACAAATCATGATTTAGAATTTAAAGAACTAGAAAACCAAACTAAAATATGTCCTTTTAGGGGCGCCTGGGTGGCTCAGTTGGTTAAGTGTCCGGCTTCAGCTCAGGTCATGATCTCAGGGTTTGTGGGTTCGAGCCCTGCATTGGGCTTTGTGCTGACAGCTAGCCCAGAGCCTGGAGCCTGCTTTGGATTCTGTATCTCCCTCTGTCTCTGATCCTCCTCTGCTCATGCTGTCTCTCTCTGTCTCTCAAAAATAAATTTAAAAAAACATAAAAAATTTAAAAAGTATTTTAATACATAACGGTAATAAGTTATTTCCCTTTGGAGGATATCTGAAAAGAAAAATAAGTATATAATTTCCTCTCTTTAATGATTGTATGTCATCACGCACAAGAAAAGGTAGTGATACTGATCTATCAAAACAGGAAAATGGTTCTGAGCAAGTTTTCTAGTACTGATAGAAAATGAATTTTGCAAATTAAGTTTGACACTGTAATCACAGATGCAATCATTTGAAACATGTATTGACATCAGCACTGCTGATACAGAAGTGCTGATGCATGCATAGGAGCACATGTACCCCAATGTTCATAGCGGCACTTTCTACAATAGCCAAATCATGGAAAGAGCCTAAATGTCCACCAATTGATGAATGGATCAAGAAGATGTGGTGTATATATACAATAGAATATTACATGGCAATGAGGAAGAATGAAATCTGGCCATTTGTAGCAAAGTGGATGGACCTCGAGGGTGTCATGCTAAGCGAAATAAGTCAGGCAGAGAAGGACAGATACCGTATGTTTGCGCTCATAGGTCTAACAGGAGAGACCTGGCAGGGGACCATGGGGAGAGGAAGGGGGAAAGAGAGCTGGGGAGAGTGAGGGACACAGATCAAGGGAGACTACTGAATACTGGAGACGAACCATGGACTAAAGCCGGGGGGGGGAGGGAGAGAGGTGATGGTCATGGTGGGGGGCACTTGTGGGGAGAAGCACTGGGTCTTATATGGAAACCAATTTGATAATAAACTATTAAAAAATAAATAAAAGGGAGACATTACCAAAAAAAATAGAAACATGTATTTACGATATAAAAAAATTCAGGATTCTTTGTTCAGTATTCCAGTGGAGCAAAATAAACGTAGATATGTGCATTCTGCTCCAAATATACACTTTGACCAGTTCACTTCTGTATTTAAGACAGTGGAGGTACCTTAGTTGCTTAGAAAAGTTTGTGTCGTGTAGAAAAATAGGAAATCAACTTTTGCCTAACCGGTTTTAAACTTGCTTTTGTTTGTGTAGTTGACGGAGGGAAAGGGAAAGAAAATTGTATAAAGGATGGAAAAAAGAGTAGAGAGAACTCATGGCCAAAGATAATTGAGAAAGGTACACTAAATTTGTCTGTCAGGTGTTGGAAATCGGTATTAAATACATAAAGCACCAGAATGAGAACATTATTACCTGCCACAAACAGAGAGAAGCATTCATTTCATTATTTGTAATTTAAATACGCAAGATATTCCGGGTGCCTGGGTGGCTCTGTTGGTTGAGGGTCTGACTCTTGATTTTGGCTCAGGTCATGATCTCACAATAAATATATAAATAAATTTGAATACTCATCAAATTAAGTAATATATACATCCTAATATATACATCCTGGACTACTATATTTTTCCTCATAAAGAAAAACAGTTTTTACCAAAGATGTTTTTCTACCTACCTGATAGAATATCATGTTCTACTTTGTGAAAACTGAGAATATGTGGAGAAGTTATTTTGTACATTTCCTCTCAGGATCTGACTGTAAAATGTGACCTTTACTGAAAGCTGGCATTATGTACAGATATTTTGATATCTCAATTGCATGAAAACATACCTTAACAAATTGAAAGCAGTGACCTGTCTCTACTCTCAAGTATATAAAAAGAGAGTAGAATCTTTCAAGCTAGGGGGAAAGGGTGGGGAAAGGGTCACAAAACACCGTTAGAGTAGCTCCACTGAAAAGCAGTGCAGGAGTGAAGCAATCAGTCATTCTCATCTGTAATGAAGGCTTTTGATAGAAAAGATAAAAATAATAAATTTGTTTCTTAAATTTGGGTTTTTGCTTAAAAATGTGCTTAACAAATAGAAATATGCTTTAGCTGCACTTCATTTCACACACCTGAGTCATCATAAATTTCCTCATGTGTAGCAATATTTGCCTTCTAGCATCAGCTTTTAGGAAGTCTACCAGGACAACTGACATGAAAAATGTGTATTCCTACAAGGAAACTTAAAAAATAAATGACTTGTTTCACCTGTTAAAAAAAAAACAACTAACAGACTTTTCCAATTTTTAATATTTCTGGTAGTAGAAAGAGGTTTCCAGTTGCGACAGAGACACCTTATCTCATGCTGCAATTCTCTCAGGCAATGCGTGTGCCTTGTGTGTCCTTTCACAGTGCAGTTCACTTGGAGACAAAAGCAAGAAGAATTTGTTTCACTTGAGCTACTCCCTTTTAACATATGCTTTCCAGCTGACTAAAGTTATCTTTAAAATTGCAGCAGTCAAAAGGGCATCAGCCATAACCATCAAAATTGTTATGGATTTTTTTAGCACTATCATGCTCACTAAAGGGATGAGAAACTTATTCTAATTTGTTCGTTAGTGTTCTAGCTTTCATAATTTACCAGGTACATATGCGGCCCTACAATTACCTACAAATTAACTATATTAAAAGATACCTGATTTTAAAATATCATGTTCAAAAACTACCTCCTGTAAAATATGACCACTGGAGAAAAAAAGAATTCTTATGTTGCCATTCTAAATAAGAATATCTCATTGGCCTTGCTGTTAAAAGAACAATAGAAGACTAATTAGCTCAACTATGTATTAGTCCCACTGAGGGAACCCCAAAGCCCACAGTAATTTTGACACAGATGTATGCCACATGATACCTTTATTATATGCTAATGATATTTGACCAGGAAACATAATCAAAACTTTTTTAAAAAAATCAATTAGAACTATTTCATTATAGTAAAAGGAAAAGATCTACGTTCACTGTAAGTTATTTCAACATTTTTTTTGCTAATTTAATTATTTTTCTGTGCATCTCTGTCTAATATATCAATCTAGTATATTTTCCATCTGAAATAATCATTTTAACATCTCTAAATGACCACGTATAATATTTCAGAGGCTACAGGGCCACATACAGTCAGCTAACAAAAGATTCAGGTTTTCATTAGTCCTTTTCCCATGATTGCTGCTGCATCGAGTAAAGATACACCCATGCCTTCCCTTCCCCAGATTTTCACCACAAGGTAAAAAATTATTTAATGTATTAGCCATTAGAGTTTAACAAAACTCTGGTTGTGCTGATTGGTTTCAGTCAACA
Organism: Suricata suricatta; assembly: GCF_006229205.1. Taxonomy (NCBI): domain Eukaryota; kingdom Metazoa; phylum Chordata; class Mammalia; order Carnivora; family Herpestidae; genus Suricata; species Suricata suricatta. The sequence goes on from NC_043701.1 coordinate 34,030,806, forward strand.
TTAGGAATATAGCCAGGAAATTTTAAAATATGTGTCTTGGTTCACATTAACTAGCAACAGCCTATGGTCCTCTCTATGTGTCTTTCCATTCTGCTAGACTTAAAAGTTGTGTGTGGTCAGAAGCTATTTCTCTGTGTTTATCACTGTTCATCATCTAGCACAGCATCTAGATTTTAGTCAATATTTATTGAATGTTTATTCTTTTTTTAAAGATTTTTAAGCATTTATTTATTTATTGAGAGATGGAGAGACAGAGCATGAGCAGGGGCTGTCAGAGAGAGAGGGAGACACAGAATGGGAAGCAGGCTCCAGGCTCTGAGCTGTCAGCACAGAGCCCAACGCGGGGCTCGAACTCAGGAACCGCGAGATCATGACCCGAGCTGAAGTCTACTGCTTAAGTGACTGAGCCACCCAGGTGTCCCGAGAATGTTTATTCTTGAATATAGTAGTTCTAGAATAATAATTAATATTGATGCCAAGAATAGAAATTATCTTTGTGGGCTTTGAAACTGTGTAAACACTTATTTTGCTCCTTTAGTTTACAAAGACCCTTATTTGTGAAGGGTGTTGGTGGAAATGCAGATTACCTCACAGCCAATCCACTCACAAGAAATATAACAGGAAACTTTACTTTCTGAGAAAGAAAGGAGAGCTAACAAGGAGATGCTGTCACTTATTTTAAGCTAATTTTTAAAATACTTAGAGTCCACAGCAGGGTTGTTTCAGTTCCAATAGCTCTTCATAGGCAACTATCAACCAGGTTAGGAATTTAGTGCATAGTTATTGTGACAGGAGTTTTTGACGAGAGCAATCAGCTATTGTTAGCAAGTGAAAGTTGAAAAGATCGGATTGGTCAAACAAAAGCACTTTTAGGCTGCAAATGGAATTGAGAAAAGGCAACAGTCAAAACATTGCCAAAGTGATTCATGACATGGGAATGTTATCTGGATTAGGTCAGAGGAAATGTTGAAGTGGTGTCATGGTGTACAGCTCAACTTCCAATTTAGATTTTGATAATCTAAGATTTAACAGAGAGTTCACAAGCATGGTCATAATGGAGTAATAACCACAAAATGTTGTTGAATAGGTATCATTTAGAAAAGAGTGCATAATAATTTTGCTTAAAATCCTCTATTGTCAAAAGTAAGCTATATATGTATATTATTATCAAATAATTTTTTTTGCTTCAGTTTTGATGTCCTGAAGTTTTTGTTGTGTGTTTATTATTATTTGTTTAGGTTTGGCAATCTCAAGCTCTCACTGAAAGTAATTGGCTGTGGTCCCTGGATTATAAAAGAGACTGCGTACTTGGTCCATGGTAAGAGGAAAGGGAACAGACAATGGTTCCTTCACTTAATTCTATCAGGTTAGTGTAATTAATGGATTGTTTATGACCTGGAGAAAAATTAGGTTGGAAAATCAAAAAAAGCTAACTCTAAGAGCGTTTTCCATAAACTGTTCTGAAGCACAGAACTGATCAACACCATTCATTTATTCATCTAATGAGTGTTTATTAAATGCATGCTAAGTAACACATGGATGAATAGGAAGTCATAGGGAGATCATATTGATGACTTACTTGCATTAGAAGCATTTTTGACAACATTTTTACTGAGTTTCAAAGGTGAATAGGGGTATATGACACAGATTAGTAGATATTCTAAACAGGAAACTAGGACGGTGAAGATTAGAGCCAGGATGTGAAAGTGATGGCAGCTAGGAAGGAAAGGTAGATGGGATCTAAAAGGATGGAAGAGGAAGCAAAAGCTCTTAGATTCCTTTTTAACTTTTTAATGTTCATTTATTTTGAGAGTTGGGGGAGGGGCAGAGGGAGAAAGAGAATCCCAAGCAGGCTCTGAGCACAGAGCTTGACATGGGACTCCATCTCGGGAACCAAACTGTGAGATCACAACCTGAGCAGAAATCGAGTCAGACACTTAACCAACTGAGCCACCCAGGTGCCCCTTAGATTCCTAATCCAAAACCACAGAATTCAGACTCAGGGTGCCTAAACTGTCGGGTCACATGGATTTAATTGGCTTATTTTTTAAACAATGGCCAAGTAATTCTGATGTAGGTAGTTGTAAATCCCAGGGTGAGATATCCTGTGCTGGGTGATGAGGAGACTATGAGGAATTTAAAGCAAGTTCAAATGCAAGAATCTAAAGTAAGGATTAAAGTGGGAGGGAAAAGGAAGGGAAAGATCCATGACAAAACTTTCTGGCTAGGCTGACTGAGCACCCTAGTGGGTGGGGCTATTAACCTAGACCAGGAACATATTCTGAGAAAACTTCTCATTCTAAAGTAAAAGATTCAGTTTATGTTTAAATTTTTAATGTTTTTTATTTATTTTTGAGAGAGAGAGACACAGCATGAATAGGGGAGGGTCATAGAGAGAGGGAGACACAGAATCTGAAGATAAGCTTCAGGCTCTGAGCTAGCTGTCAGCACAGAGCCTGACGCGGGGCTCAAACCCACAACTGTGAGATCATGACCTGAGCTGAAGTTGGATGCTTAACTGACTGAGCCACCCAGGTGCCCCATCAGTTTATGTTTAAAGTTGTCTACTCAATCCTGGAAGAAATCAAAGTTCAGTTATGTCATAATTTATGAACACTAGAATGCATAAGATAGCTAATTTACCTAGGCTCATTAATTCATTGAAGAAAAGCTATTGAACCGGACAATATTAGGGGTGTCTACTCTTACCTTCAACAAAAGATGTTCAAGGTAATACCTGGCCTTTCTGTTGAATGGAGTCACCTCTACTACTTTTGGCCTTTGGGTCTTCAAGTCCATGTAGATAACCACTAGTGACTGAGCCATGCAGTCAAAGTGATGTGGAAATGTTGGGGTCTGGAGTGAATGGTCAAGAAAGAATTCAGTGCAAAAAGGCAGTTTTATTAAAACATAAGGTCAGGACCCGTGGGCAGAAAGAGCTGCACTTGGGGTGTGAGGGGTTACTGATTATACACTTCCAAGTTGGGATGAGGTTAGGGATAGCATTAAGTGTCTAAGGAATTTGGAAGTTTTCCAGGACCTTGAGGGGGCTAGCTATTGTTAGGAAAAGGTCATTTATTATTGTCTAGTAAGACTTAGTCATGAGACCCTTCAGATGGTGTATCAGTGGACCATATGCTTAGAGGATGGTTGCTAACATATATCTTGGGGATAGAGAAATCCAAAGGAGGCCTACAGGATTCTGAAGGTTGGGATAATGTTAAGCTAAGATCACCTTTTGCTCTGAGCAAAGAATTAACATTGAGGCAGTTGAGTTCCCAGAGGAAGGTCACTCTCCCTATCTCAAGGACCTATCAATGGGCCGTATGTTATAGGGAAATTTAATTTTTTCCTTTTGCCTTTGTTTCCCATATTAATAGGAGTAAAAACATGTCTAACTCACCTGATTCTAATTGGATATTACTTTACCCAAGTGATCCTGCGGAACCAAATTTCCAGGATCAACCACTGATTTAGTAGAATTATGCAAGTTTGTTTATGGTGCGGCAGAGTAAAACTTACCAGATCAGGTATGGGAGTCATTTCTGGTCTTGCAGGATAAAGACTAGAGCCTTCAGGAAGAGATTGACAAATTCTCTTGCTCCCTCACTCATGGCTGCTTGCCTCAATCCCTTTACATAGTCTCCTCTTTCAACCTGGTCCACCCTGCAATCCAGTGCCCCCTCCTTACCCTTCTCTACAACTAAAGACGGTGTCACACCCCACCTTAATTGTGGTCTGCAAATTGAAGAACTCGAGCTTTATCTGGAAGCTCTAAGAGGTTCTCTTGGGATAAAGAATTGATTACACAGGAGAGCAGATACTGGTTCACTCTGTCTACCAGTTAAATTTCTCACTAGTTACCTAGGAAATATACAAGGTCAACACAAAGTTGTGCAATTCATACAGGCTGTGCTCTCTACAAACACTCTAGTCTGCACTTGATTTCTGGAGTGTGAGCACTGTAACAAGGCTACATCCGCCAAGAGGGGTGCCACTTTTGCATTTGCTCAAAGGCATTACTATCCAATCCAGAGGTGACCCTACAGGAAATTTTACCAGGGTGAGTCTTAGTTTACCATAGAGGGTGTGACTCATTCCAGACCCTAACCTACATTAAAACAATTATGATGACTATAAATTACATTCGTTTGGTCTTCCGGGATACATGGCATCAGTTTCTATTAGATCCAATGATTTGTGGGGTGTGGCACAGAAATTTATTATTTCCTGCTATAGATTACTAAAATACGGTTCTGGCCATAAAGAAGTCTACAAGCTAGCAGATCAGAAAACATATATACAAATAATTAGTTATTTGTATATTAATTAATACACAAATTAAGACTGAAAAAGAACACAGTCTTTTGTAAGTTTAGGGTGGAGGATTTCTTGACAGCAGAAACTGAAGTCTTCCACGGGACTGTAATAATCTCAGGCCATTGAGAGGTAGTCAGAGTTTTAATAGCAAATGAGAGCACACTATGTACAAATACAACCCAAATGCAAGGTGATAGGAAAAGTTGAAGATCTGGTGAAACTATAGTGCTTTCAGGGAGAGTGCAAATATTTCAAAAAGAGTAAAGATAGTAATGCTAATTTTTAAAAGTTTATTTGGAGAGAAAGAACGTGCATGCACACACTTGTGCGAGGGGGGCGGGCGAGGGGCAGGGAGAGAAGGGAAGAAAATCCTACTCTGTCACACTGTCAGTGTGGGGCCAGTTGCAGGACTCAGTCCTACCAACCACTGGAGACAAAATCGAGAGTGAGATGCTTAACCTGACTGTCACCCAGCTGCTCTGGTAATGCTAATTAATACTGTAAAAGTATAATCAGAAGAGGAGTGGAGGACTCGTACCAACCAGTCTGGGTTTTAGACCTTGCAGCCGTAACTGCCCATATGACAATCTTCCACAGAAGAGCTCCACATTTATCTGTTATACAGACCGGTGTCACAAGCTAAAAAGAAAACAGACAAGCGGCACCTGGGTCAATTGGGCGTCCAATTGGTTCAGATCACAATCTCAGGGTTTGTGCGTTCAGGCCCTGTAATGAGCTCTATGCTGACACCTCGGAGCCTGGATTCTGCTTTGGATTCTGTGTCTCCTTCTCTGTCTCTCCCCATCCCCTGCTTGCAAGTCTGTCTCTCTCTCAAAAGTAAATAAACTATTTTAAAAATTGGAGAAAAACAAAAAAAGAAAACTAACAAAACAACCACTAGACGAGTCTGGCTTCATTTTTCAGATGCAGAACTGATGTCAAGAAAGATACAAGAGGGGTGCCTGGCGGCTCAGCTGGTTAAGCTTCAGACTCTGTCTCAGCTCAGGTCATGATCTCCCGGGTAGGTGGGTTAGAGCCCTGCACTGGGCTCTGCGGTGGCAGTGCAGAGCCGGCCTGGGATTCTCTCTCTCACTCTCTCTCTCTCTGCCCCTCCCACACTTGCGCTTTCTCTGCCTCTCTCAAAATAAATAAACAACAAAAAAAAAGATACAAGAAGCCTGGCCCAGAGCATGTAACTAGTTAATGACAGGCCAATATTGGACCTTGAGGCCCTTTCTTTCTCCAGTTTCTCTTCCTAGAACGTGAATATCCTCTAGTGCAAAGCAGTGGTTGGATTCAATTCACTAGGCAGTGCATAAATACTAAACTTTTAAAACTGCGGAATGCAGTTATTGGACTTAACATGTTCTAACGGCCCTACTTTAAAGTCTCTATTGCTTATGTCTCTTCAGTAAGATATGAGTTTGTCTTTACCTTTGTTGTGCTGTTGTTGAACTGGAGCCAGATTGTCACATTAGTTAGCTGAGTTTTGTTTCTTCTTTTTTCTTTCCAATTTTTTTTGCATCCTGTTTTTGTTTTTCCTAATGTATATGTTCTTTGAACTTCTTTTAGATTCTATCTTTTAGAATCGTTGAGAACAGCACAGTCCCTCTAAAGATTTCTCTCTGTTGGGGCACCTGGGTGGCTCAGTCAGTTCAGTGTCTGACTTTGGCTCAGGTCATGATCTCAAAGTTTGTGAGTTGGAGCCTCGTGTCTGGCTCTGTGCTGACAGCTCAGAGCCTGGAACCTGCTTCAGATCCTGTGTCTGCCTCTCTCTCGGCCCCTCCCCTTACTCACACTCTGTCTGTGTCTCTGTCTCTCTCAAAAATAAATAAACATTAAAAAAAAAAAGATTTATCTCTGCTGAGTGTAAAGAAACTTAAAAAAAATGTGACTGCCATGGGTACCCTCCTACTGAATAGGCTAAGAGTCTAGCTCTGATACGAGGGAGACTCACAGAGTTGAGAGTTCTTGAAAGTCGATGTACGGACTTGTGGTGGGAGGTTTGATCACGGCATACTGGGGCCGCTGCTGCACTGTCCAGCACAGTGGGCATGCTTTGGAATTTAAATTTAGAGATCTTTTATTCTCTGCAGCTATGTCTGGGGAATCTTCCAAATCAACAGTCTGCTGTATTTCAAAGCCTAGACAAAAATATTACAAAACATAGTTCAGTTTTTTCTTTGTAAGTTGCATAAAGTAAAAATTCACAATAGCTCCAAGAAGTCAAGTAAAATTCAAAGCTGGCCCTCTTAGAGCACAGTAGTCCTTCAGCCTACCAGATGATCTATCTTGTTATGTTCTCTGAGGAAACAAAAATATGATCAAGAAACTCTGGTTGGGGCACCTAGGTGGCTCAGGCAGCTGGGTGTCTGACTCTTGGTTTCAGCTCAGGTCCTGATCTCACAGTTTCATGAGTTCAAGCTCTGCGTCTGGCTCAGCCATGACAGCATGGAGCCTACTTGGGATTCTCTCTCTGCCCCTCCCTGATCATGTTGTCCCTGTTCTCTTTTAAAATAAATAAATAAACTTAAAAAAGTTAAAAAAAGAAACTCTAATTGGAATTGAAATTTATGTTTCTTTATTTAAAAAAATAATATTTTAGTAAAATGCTATATTTATATTAGCTAGGACTTTTAATAGGAATAAGTAACTTTTATGGCTAGATTGATGTTTACTATGAAAATAATATCATTGTATGACAAAAATGAAATATAAATGTAACTTACCATATAAAATCAGCTTCTGAAATTTTTACTGTCTCGAGGCTTAAAATTTGTGGAAGTCCAAACAAGGGCAATCCAAGGGTAATAATTACAGTGTGAAAATCCAAGAGTCTCTTTGCTCTCACAAATTGTTCCTAAAAGATAGATTTCAATGTCAGCCTCATGTGAGATGTTCTGTTGCATTACTCAGGGTAACTTTCAACCAATGGATGTATTTTAACTTTATTAAAAAATTCTGAGTTCTTGTTTCTCTTACCTTTCAAATGTCATACATTTTGTGGTGCTTTCTTATTAATGCTATTGTTTTTAAATGAGACCAGAGACTCCTGATCTCAGCAAATATCTTGGTGAATATACTTTTGCTTTGGGGCAAGTATAACTTAATATTCATAACTCTTGGAAGGCAGAAGCAAAACGTGAAGAGAATCATTGTGATTCCCAAGCTTTAGGTATTGGGGCTAAATAGCTGATGTGAACAACTTATCAGGGGATTGGAAACATTATTAAAGTATCATGTAAAAGCCAAAATCACTCTGAGTTTCAAAAATCCAGGGAAGGGAAAACTCTACTACTAGTTGATATTTCAATAAAATATGGCTAAGAAGAAAATGCCTTGTATCGGGAGATCTCAATGGGCTAGCTATGAGCAAAACAATAAAGCAGAGACAAAGCAGTAAAATAAAAATACATCCCAGTGATAGCACTTGAAATCTGAAAATCAATTAAGGCAATTTTGAATAACACAGAATTAAGTCATTTGAGATGTTCAAATAAGAACCAAGTAAGTGAGGTACCTGTGTGTATTAGTATTTCTGCTTCCAGAGATTTATTGCTCTCTACCCTGCAATGGTCACCAGCATCACTGAGGATGCCAAGGGATTCCAAAGTTCATTTTTTTCTATTTCATGAAAGTACTGCTATGTGGAATGAATTATAGTGCATAGAATAAGCAGGAACTGTAAAGTATTTTTAGACTTTTCAGGATCTGGATAAAAAAATTGGGGAAAGAGGAAGTACCTTCCTTTTAAGTAGGAACACTTCATTGCAAATTAAGACATATCAAATGATATCACATATGTTATTTCTGTCTCTGTTCATCAACTTTTGTATTCCTGGTAATATTGTTTAATAAATTTTTATGTTTATTTATTTGTTTAAAACATTTATTCATTTTTGAGAGACAGAGTGTGAGCAGGGGAGGGGCAGAGAGAGAGTGGGAAGGAGACGCAGAATCTGAAGCAGGCTCCAGGCTCTGAGCTGTCAGCATAGAGCACTATGTGGGGCTGGAACCCACGAACTGTGAGATCATGACCTGAGCTGAAGTTGGATGCTTAACCAACTGAGCCACCCAGGCGCCCCAATGTTTATTTATTTTTGAAAGAGAGAGACAGAATGTGAGTGGGAGAAGGGGCAGAGAGAGAGAGAGACACAGAATCTGAAGCAGGCTCCAGGCTCTGAGCTGTCAGCACAGAGCCCAATCTGGGGCTCGATCTCATGACTGGAAAATTATAACCTGGGCCGAAGTTGTACACTTAGCCTGAAGTTGGACACTTAGCTGACTGAGCTACCCAGGTGCCCCTGTATTTCTGGTAATATCATACCCTATGGCCATGTCCTATTTTACACATTTAATAAGATCATACACCATTTGTAAATTCATATATTGAGAATGGGACAAATAAATAGACTGGTTTTGCTGGAAAAGAGAACACTGAAATAGGTTTATCAGTGTTGAGGGGCAAAAAGATAACTGTAATATTCCTAAGATTATTTCCTAATATTGTACATCCCATTTCTCCATTCTGGAGAAATTTGAACTAAGAGTGAATAGGCAGACTTACCCCAGTTTCCCTAAATTAGTGTCCCTAAAGTAGGGACATCAACCATAACAAAAAGAAAGACTTCAAAATATAATCAAACAAAATAAGGAAGAACAGAAATACAGATCCAAAAGATGCATTACAGTCTATGACAATTTTCTATAGCAATCTATGCTAAAAAAAATCCTGATGAAGTTTTAAATTTTGAAGGTAAATAAAGAATTCTTTAGTCAAAAAAATTGTGTGTGTATGTGTGCTTGTAAATGTGCATGTGCATGTATATGCATGTATAAATAATGAAAGGTGAAATGTCAAACTTGTCCGAGACTTCTGCTAATAATCTAGTGCCAGAAGCTACCAGAAGACAAGTGCACAAACGTTGGCAACATGTAATAGGTAGGAGTGTAACTAAAGATTGTATACAAGGGTGCCTAGGTTGTTTAGTCAGTTAAGTGTCTGAGTTGATTTTGGCTCAGGTCATGATTTCATGGTTCCTGAGACTGAGCCCCATGTTGGGCTCTGCACTGACAGTGTGGAGATGTCCTGAGATTCTTTTTCCCTCTCTCTCAAAATAAATAAGTAAACATAAAAAAATATTGCATACAAACAGGTTGTCAAATCTGAGCAACAGGAAGACATTTTATAAATAAAAACAGCAATGACCAAAAAATAATCAGAGAAGACACATGAGCCCTTCCTGAAAAAAAATTAGGAAAGAAATTATTTGATGTTAAATACTTAACCAATTGTGTTGGTGAGGATGTGGAGAAAGGGGAACCTCTTGCTCTGTTGGTGGGAATGAAAACCGATGGTGGGAATGCAAACTGATGCAGCTGCCTGAGAAACAGAACGGAAATTCCTCAAAGAGTTAATAATAGAACTACTCTATGGTCCAGTGATTGCACTATGAGGTATTCATCCAAAACATACAAAAATACTAATTCAAAAGGATACGTGCACTCCTATGTTTACAATAGCATTATCTACAATAGCCAGATTATGGAAACAGCCCAAGTGTCTGTCAACTGATGAATGAAAAAGAAGATGTCTATATACATCTATATACATGACGGAATATTATTCAGCCATAAAAAGAATGAAATATTACCATTTGCAATGACATGGATGGAGCTAGAGAGTACAATGTTAAGAGAAATGAATCAGAGAAAGACAAATACCATATGATTTTTCTCATATGAGGAATATAAGAAACAAAATAAGCAAAGGGAAAAATAATACAGAGAGAGAGAGAGAAATCAAGAAACAGATTCTTAATTATAGAGAACAAATTGATGGTTACTGGGAAGAGGCAGATGAGGGAATCAGTTAAACAGGTGATGAGGATTAAGAAGTGCACTTGTGATGAGCACTGGGTGATGTATGGAAGTGCTGAATCACCATATTGCACACCTGAAACTAATATAACACTGTATGTTTACTAACTGGAATTAAAATAAAAACTTAAAAAAATACATATTCACAGCTATAAAATAAGTAAGTCTTAGGGAATAAAGCATAGAGAATATAGTCAATAATATTGTATTAACTTTGTAAGATGACAGATGGTAACTAGAGTTATTGTAATGACTATTTTGCAACGTATACAAATGTCAAATCATTATGATTTATACCTAAAACCAATATAATATTGTAGGCCAATTATACCTCAGTAGCCAAAAAAAAGATTTTTAACACAGAAAAAATAATCAACCAACTAAAGATGCTTGATCAGAGATGCTGAGATAAAAGAAAAAAGGCATCTGTCAATGCCCAAAGATAGTAAAGCAATAATTACAAAGCTGTGCAATAAAGAAAGCATGGTTCAAAATGTATATTCTACCAAGTTATCATCCAAATATAGAGGAAATAGAGGTTAAGATCCATGAAGATAATGCTGTAGGTAATGAACCTTAGGGAGAAAAACAGAAACAAGGTCAAGAAAAAGAAATTAAAAAACTACATAATGAAATCTTATCCCAAGAGATGTATTTTTATTTTTGAAGTTCAGAACTGAGAAACAATGAAATTGACTGAAGAGAAAGGATAGTGAGTTTTGCATTCTCTTAAAAATAAAACAGAGTTGGGGCGCCTGAGTGGCTCAGTTGGTTAAGCGTCTGGCTTCAGCTCAGGTCATGATCTCATGGTTCGTGGGTTCAAGCTCCATGTCAGGCTCTGTGCTGACATCTAGCTCAGAGCCTGGAGCCTGCTTCAGATTCTGTGTCTCCCTCTCTCTCTGACCCTCCCCTGCTCATGCTGTCTCTCTCTGTCTCTCAAAATTAAATAAAAAACAGGAGAAAAAAAATTAAAAAAAAACAGTTAAAAATGTAGAAATTACAGAAAATTCATATTATTAACATATATATATATACATACACACACATATGTATGTGTGTATATATATGTATATATATATAAACAGTATGGCTTACATAATTTGGGAAGAATTGAGGCTCTGGAAAATAGCTCCTTAACTAATCTGAAAATTAATTAAAAATATGTTATGGATTTCCCCTTACCACTCCTCCAAACTATTTTCCTATATAGAGGTCATGAAGGCTGTATTAAGATTGGTAACTCCTAGTTCTTAGCAATTTGGATCAGGAGCATGTTTGAGTGTTCTTTTGTTGTTGCTGTTTTGCTTTTTTTGTTTTTGTCAACCCTAGATCATTTGGGAAATTTTACCACCACTGAGGCAAATGTTTTTAAATTTTTTTTAATGTTTACTTATATTTGAGAGAGAGAGAGACTTGTGAGTGAGGGAGGGGTGGGGGAGAAGGGGAGGGGCAGAGAGAGAGAGGGAGAGGGCGTGATGTTAAATATTTATCTAGAGTTTGAAAAATCCCATCAGTTCTGCTTCAGTTTTCAAATTCTGTTAAATGTCATCAAAATTAAAATTGATATTTGTATTTAAAAAGAAAGCATAGTATTGTTATCAAATCATCTATTTGTATGTATAAATATGCACACATTAAATAATAGTGTTAATAGTGGTTACTTCAGATGGTCATATTTTGGGTGGGTGGGGTTTTTCTATTTTTTCTATTTTTAATCCAATATTTACAATTAAAATATGTCATTTTTATAAGAATTTTTAAGAGCATTTTTTGGTTCAAAGCAAAATTGAGGAGAAGGTACAGAGGGACCTGGGTGGCTCAGTTGTTTAAGTGTCCAAATCTTGATTTTGGCTTAGCTCATGACTCACAGTTCATGAGCTTGAGTCCTGAGGTGGGCTAGCTTGCTTGGGATTGTCTCTCTGCCTTTCTGGCTGCTCCCCTCTCTCTCAAAAACAAATACACTTTAAAAAAAGATTGAGGGTAAGGTACAGATATATCCTCTGTCCACACTCACGCACAGCCTCCATTATCATCCCTCACCAGAGGGGTGCATTTGTTACAAATGATGAATCTACGTGGACACATGATAATCACCCAAAGTCCATAGTTTACATTACAGTTTACTCTTGGTTTTGTACCTTCTATGCATTTGGACAAATGTATAATGACATATATTCATTAGTAGGATATTACACAGAGTATTTTCACTGTCCTAAAAATCCTCAATATTCTACCTATTGATTCCTTCCCCCTCCCCAATCCCTGTCCACCACCGATCTTTTTACTGTCTCTATAATTTTGCCTTTTCCAGAATGTCATATAATTGCAGTCATACAGTATGTAGCCTTTTCAGATTGGTTTCCTTCACTTAGTAAATACATTTAAGTTTCATCAATGTCTTTTCATAGCTAGAGAGAGACTTTCATTTTTGAAGGATAATTTTGCAGGCTGTTGTATTCAAGGTTAGTGGTCTTTTTCTCTCAACACTTGAAATATTTCACTTCATTTTCCTTGCTGTATGGTTTCCAAGAAGCTGGATATAACTATTATCTTTTTCCTCTATAAATAAGTTGTTTTTCCCCCAGCTTCTTTCAGGAATTTTTCTATATCTTCAGTTTTCTGTAGTTTGAAAATGTATGTTTAGTTGTTTTTTGTTTGTTTTGATTGCTTTGGGCTTTAAAAAAAATGTGATTGATTGCTAGATTGATTCCATATGTGCTGCTAGGTGTTCTCTGAACTTCCTGGATATGTGGTTTTCTGTCTGAAATTAACTGGGGGAAATTCTCCACCATTTTCTTTCAAATATTTCTTCCATTGCTTTTATTTCTTGACCATCTGTTTTTCCTATTAAGCATATTTTACACCTTTTGTAACTATTCCACGGTTCTCGGATACTCTGTAGTTTTATGGTGTTGGTTTTATTGTTTGTTTTAGATTTTATTCTCTTTGCTTTTTGCTTTTCCAGGATTCTATTGATATGTTTTCAAGACCAGGGATATTTTTTTTTCCTCAGCACCATCCAATCTATTAATGAGCCTATCAAAAGCATTCTTCATTTCTGTTACAGTTTTTTTTTTTTATCTCAAACATTTCTTTTTGGTTTCTTCTTAGGATTTTCATATTTCTGCTTACATTCCCCATTGTTTCTGGCACGCAGTCTAATTTACCCATTAGAGCCCTTGGCATAGTAAATATAGTTGTTTTAAATCCCCAGTATGATAGTTCCAACATCTCTGCCATGTCTGTTTCTCATCCGTGCTCTTTCTTTTAAAATCGTGTTTTTTGCATTTTGGCATGACTTGTAATTTTTCCTTGACAGCCATACATGATATGCCCAGTAAAAGGAACAGCTGTAGATAGGCCTTTAGTAATGTGGTGGTGCGGTGTGGGGGGAGGGGAAGTGTCTTTCAGTCCTATGGGTAGACTTCCGTCTTTCAGTGAGCCTATGCCTCTGGACTATTAACCTAAGTGTTTCTCTGTGTTTTTCTCTCCCTTTCAGTGGGACCATATGGCTAGTTTTGGCTGGAGTTGGATATTTTCCTTCTCCCTTGTGGATGGCTAAAGCTGGCTTGAATTAGGTATTCCCCTACCCCTAAATCAGTTAGGCTCTGATAATGCCCCAGCAGGTTAGGCCCTGGTTTATTAGTTTCCCCTGAGGGCAGGCTTTATAAAGAACGGCTTTGATCTGGTGTACTTCAAAATGGCCGCTTTTCTCCTCCCTTTGCTGGAAGCAGGAATCAATTTTTTTCTCCATATTTAACGTGGGAACCAAGTCCAGCTTTTGGAGGTAAATCTCATAATATAGTGGGGGTCTCCCTCTCTGACTGGGTGCCCCTGGAGTTTTAAACTCCTATACTTGCCCACGCTGAGCCATCAACAATTTCTCAAATGCATTTCAGGTCTTTCTACTCTGGCATTCGTTCCCGTGGGGGTGTTGGCTCTTGAGTCTCTGCTCGGGTAAGTCGTGACTCCCTGAATTCACGTGTGTCTCCAGTCTTGTGGGCAGCCATTTGCCTTGTGTCCTCCCTTCCCTTATGAACTTGAGAACAGTTGTTGACTTTTCAGCTTTTTATTTTTTTCATTTAAGCTAATTATTTTATTTTATATTATTATGTTTTTTTATATAATTCATTGTCACATGAGCGAACCTGCAGTGTATACAGTGTACTCTTGGCTTCGGGGGTAGATTCCTGTGATTCATCACTTTATATACAACACCTACTGCTCCTAACAAGTGCCCTTCTCAATGCCTAATCACCCATTTTCCCTGCCCCCCCCCGCCCCCCCCCCCATCAACCCTCAGTTTGTTCTCTATAAATTAACAGTCTTTCCCAGTTTGCATCTCTCTCTGCAACTATTTTTTCCTTCCCCCATGGTCTTCTGTTAAGCTTCTCAAATTCCACATGAAAACATGTTATGTCTTTCTCTGACAGACTTATTTCTCTTAGCATAATACCCTCTAGTTCCGCCTGCATTGTTGCAAATGGCAAGATTTCATTGTTTTTCATTGCCGAGTAGTATTCCATTGTGTATATGTACCACATCCTTATATATTCATCAGTGGATGGACATTTGGACTCTTTGCATAATTTGGCTATTGTTAGTACTGCTATAAACATTGGGGTACATGTGTCCCTATCAATCAATGCTCCTTTATCCTTTGGATAAATTCCTAGTAGTGCTATTGCTGGGTCATAGAGTAATTCTATTTTTAAATTTTTGAGGATCCTCCACACTGACTCCCCCAATCCTGCTGCTACTCTGTTTACTTGTTTAAATGAAGTGGCAGCTTCCAAGCTCTTTGCATGCAGAAATGAAAATCAATGTTATTTTTAAGAGTAATTTTGAAACAAAAAAGTAAAAACTAGTGAAGATAAAAATATAAGTGGATAACATTATAGTTGATACCATAGTGTAATTTTTCATCTATAAAAGACTTTTCCTTACAAATGGTTTAACTAGTTTTCTTAAAATACCTACGTTGAGACATTTTTGGTTTCCTAGAAGTTGCAACTTATACCTAGGATTTTAATATCTTAATCAGGAATAATATTTGATATCTGAGTTAGAAGTATTATATTTCAAAGTCTTTCAAACATTAATTTCACTTGCCTGACACCAAATTCTTATTCCATTAATTTATTCAAGACTATTCTAATCTCAAATTACTTCATATTGACCTGAAATTTCCTATTTTCAGTCTGCTAATTGAAAAATTAACAAATGATGTTTCTAACATAAGAATAGTATCTTCTTAGGGGTCCCTGGATGGCTTAGTTGGTTAAGCATTCAACTTTGGCTCAGGTCATAATCTCACAGTTTGTGGGTTCGAGCCCCACATCAGGTTCTGTGCTGACAGCTCAGAGCCTGGAGCCTGCCTCAGATTGTGTGTCTGTCTGTCTGTCTCTCTCTCTCTCTCTCTCTCCACCCCTTCCCCACTTATGCTCTCTCAAAAATAAACTTAAATAAATATATATTGCAATATGATTATCATCATACTGTTAGCTAACACCTTTATCGCATTTTTTGTTTTTTTGAGATGAGAACAATAACTAGTTTCTTAGTAACTTTGAAGTTGATAATATAGTACTGGTGACTGTAATCACTGTGTGTGTGTTAAATATCCAGAATTTAGTCATCTACTAGTTTGTTGTTGTTGTTAAGAGTTTATTTTTTTCTTTTTTTAATTTTTTAAATAGTTTATTGTCAAATTGGTTTCCGTATAACACCCAGGGCTCTTCTCCATAAATGCCCTCCTCCATTACCACCACCTCTCCTCCCCCCCTCCCCCTCCCCCTTCAACCCTCGGTTCTTCAAGTTTATCCCCCTAAACATCTCCCTAATTCCTTCACATGCCAACCCTTGGTAACCACCATTCTACTTTTTGTTTCTATGAGTTCAGCCCTTTTAGATCGCACATAAAAGTGATACACAGTACTTGTGTTTCTCTAACTTATCTCACTTTGCATAATGTCCTTAGGCTCCATCCATGTTGTCACAAATGGCTGGATTTCCATCTTTCTTGTGGCTGAGTAATATTCCACTGTATATATATACTTGCCACCTCTTCTCTATTTGTCTATATATTGACAGGCCCTTATGTTGTCTTGGTATGTTGGCATTGTGAACAAAGCTGCAATGGAGATGGGAGTAGAGATATATACCCAATATTCTGTTTTCATTTATTTAGACATAGACTCAGAAGTATGATTACTGGATAATAGGGCAGTTCTATTTTTAATTTTTTTGAGGAAACTCCATACTGTTTTCCATAGTGGCTGCACTAATATACATTCTCACTGAGAGTATAGGAGGGTTCTTTTTCTCCTTATCGGCACCAACACTTGTTACCTCCTGTTTTCTTGATGATAGCCATTCTACCAGGTGTGAGGTAATGATCTCATTATAGTTTTGATTTGTATTTCCCTTGATGGTGATTTGTTGAGCATCTTTTCATGTTGGCTATTTGGATGTCTTACTTGGAAAAATGTCTGTTCAGTTCTAATGTGTCCTGGCATACTTTTAATAGCCTCTCTCTGAATTTCAAAAGTAAGCTTGGATAATAGATGTTAAGAATACTTTATAACTAAGAAAGCAACAATGCATCATTGGAAGGACATGGTTGAGATTAGAACTAAAACATATTTTTTTAATGTTAACTGATAAGTTGAAATAAAATGTTTTAGATTTAAACACCTGTTAACAATTAGTAATTCATCACTAGTTCATTTAACAAATATTTCTATAGTGCCTGTTTTGAGGATAAATCTTTGAACAAGATAGAAAAGCTCCCTGCCCATGGAGTTGACGTTTTGTGAAAAACAGATATTAATAAGTAAACAAATACCTAGAATAATGACACATGGTAGCCATGAATAAATGCTTTTTAATTGTTTTTGAAATAAATGACTGATTTTGATAAATGATTTGAAGAAAATGAAATCATAAGAGAAGGAGAGTATTCAGATGATATACAAAGGGCAGAATCCTTTGGAAATGACCTAGATGTTCAATCTGAATTGCCTAGATTTGGACAAAATAGCTGGGACTAGCCCTACTCCCACCCCTGGGGAAATCAAGTGTCTTTCTCCACCTGGGACCCTGGGCGGGGCGGGCGGGGCGGGGGAGGGGGGGGGGGTCTCCATATACTGTCAGCTGAAGTAAATGAACAATTGTAATTCCTTTAACACTTCACCTCTCAAATCCAGACTCTCTGGCATCCAGGCAGGACGAGGTCCCTCATTAATAATATTGCCCTAATGCCTGAGTTGGTAAAAGGAAGAGAGGAAACAGGGTTTCTCCATTATAAAAGAGACTGAAACTATATACTTAATGTTGCTCCTTGGCCTGGCATATCTCTCTGGGTACTGGAAGATTCAGGTGTATCCTTGCTTTCTCTCTTGATGATGCTAACCTTAAAGGTTTTGTATTTTATTTTACAAACAATGTAAAATCATTGAAAAGTTTAAAGCCAAGGAATGACATGATCTCACTTAAGAAAATTATTCTGGGGGCGCCTGGGTGGCTCAGTCAGTAAACCATCTGGCTTCAGCTCAGGTCATGATCTCACAGTTCCATGGGTTCGAGCCCCGCTTCGGGCTCTGTGCTGACAGCTAGCTCAGAGCCTGGAGCCTACTTCAGATTCTGTGTGTCCCTCTCTCTCTGACCCTCCCCTGCTTGCACTGTCTCTCTGTCTCTTCAAAATAAATAAAAAACATAAAAAAAAATTTTTTAAGACACTTATTCTGATAGCCATGTAGATAATGATTTGGAGAGGAATAACAATGAATGTAGGAAGATCAGTTCAGAAGTTACTGAGGTGGTGTGGCATGGACAAGGATTCTGGTGGAATGAGTAGAAGAAATAGAAAAACTTGAAATAGGTTTTGCAAGATTTGTCAATGAATTACATGTCAGAGGTAGGAAAATGGAAGAGTCAAAAATAGCTTGGTGTATGGCGGTGGTGTTTTCTTGGAGGCACTGGAAGGTGATTTGGGAGCCTAGTTAGCTTCCAGGGAGCTCTCAGTGGTATACGGGTCTGGAAGGTGAATACCTGGAGTGCCCAGTGTACTCTAGTTCATCATTCAGTCGTAGTCATTATCCCACAGCAAACACACATGACAATCTCTTTGTGGTAGTGGCATCAAGAAAACTGATTATATTAATGAGAATTTAAATACGGATGGTAGAATTCAGTACAAGGAGTAACCTTTTCAAAAGGGACTCATAGAGACCTTCCCATAAAGTGACATGGGTATGCATCATAATATCTATTTATTCCAATATTCCTTTTGTCCTTCTTTAATTATAGCTTTTTTAGTACAGTTTTCACATTCATCTCTTTCCTAAGTAAAATTCAGCATGACAGTGACTTGGATTTAAGTTCATAATGTTAAAACTATAGGGTCCCTAGTAAACAAAATAGCTTTGCAAGTTCCATAGATGATGCAATATTCGCAAAACATGTTGAAGTACCTGAAGAGGAAAAGGGGAGTGGGAATTAGCATGACTTTTTTTAAGCTTTTAAAAATTTATTTATTTTGAGAGAGAGTGCGTGTGTGCATGCACATGAGCAGGGGAGGGACAGAGAGAGGGAGAATCTCAAGCAGGCTCCAAGCCTTTAGTGCAGAGCCCAATGTGGGGCTCAAACCTAGGAACCCTGAGATCATGACATAAGCCAAGATCAAAAGTGGGGTGCTTAACTGAGCCATGTAGGTGCTCCGGGAGTTAACATGATTAATGAGTTTATTTTTCCCCCAACTGTTTGTCTACATTGTACCAAACTTGATTACTAAAATTGTTTTTAATATTTGTTTACTTTTGAGACAGAGAGAGAGGAGAGAGAGAGAGTGAGCGCGCATGGCAGGCAGGCACGAATGGTGGAGGGGCAGAGAGAGAGAGAGGGAGACACAGGGTCTGAAGCAGGCTTTGAGCCGTCAGCGCAGAGCCCTACGCTGGCCTCAAACTAATGGACTGCGCGATCATGACCTGAGCCAGAGTCTGACCTTAACCGATTAAGCCACCCAGGTGCCACAAACTTGGTATTACTAAATGTAACATTTCACCTATCATGCTTAAAGTTTTCTTCAGGGAAAAGAGAAATAAAGCAGTTTTTCTTGTTAGGAGTAAAGAACCAATGTTACGTTGTTATGGCAACCAAAGTTGCAAAACATTTAAGAGAAGGTTGGTTCTTCAAAAGTTACTGTAACTTGGTAATCATGCATGAACAATGCCATTTGTTTGAAATACACTCTTTGTTACCTGACTATAATTGCCCCCAGGATATTCCAAAGAATTTCTAGGAGAATTACTTCCTCAAAGCCTTTTAAAAAATTAACAAGCCAACTATTTATTACTTTATTAAGAAAATTATTCCCGGCATTTCACTGGGTCTAGTATATTTAAATCTATTTTCCTGTAATTATGCATATCTAGAAACTTTTATATTGACTAAAAGTGTGCATCACTTATAGCTCGGCAAAAGTCTATAAATTATTTATCAGCCATGCTTGCAGCTATTAATTGGGTTTTGAATGGAGGACGGTATCAATATTTCAGATGATTTTTATTCTTTATTACTTGCTTATAAATATATGATTTCCATATATAAATGTAATGATCTTGTAATATATATGAAATTGTGTGTCAATATTTGTCAATAAGTTCCTTCTATTTCTAAAAGGATTCTAGTCTTAAAATCCTTAGTTTTGGTACTTCTTCAGTGTGTGTGAAGATTTTATTAATGGAGACAATATCACTACATTACTTAGAAGCTTAACAGAAATAATTTTAGTAGCAAAACACAACAGAAATGTCAAGTCTAATACAGTAATTTTCAGCTGTGTGCATGGATGTTTTCTAAACACAAATTTCAGGTCCACATTTCTGGTGGTTCTGATTCAATAGGCTTGTGATGGTCCTCTGATAGCGCTATTTGTTTCATAGATGATTCTATGTAGCATCCTCACTGAGATCCTTTGGACTGTTTTAAACAGGAAGCATCTTTTTAAGCATTGTGAACATTTCTAAGAATTCTGTAATAAGAATATGTAAGATGATTCTAAATATTATATTGAAACTTCATTTCTAAAATTGACTGATTCTTCCAAATTAGCCTGAAAAAGATTCTCTTGGACAATATTCTCAACAGAGTTTGTCAATAACTGGAAAATTATTTGGAAATTTGGAAAATTGCAAAAAACTGTAAGAATGCTGTGGGGTCAGAGACAAGCAGGGGGTCCTGATACCAGGTGGGGCCTGTGACCTTGTTGAAGCTTGTGCAGTGCATTTTACTTGTTTTTAGTTGAACTTAACATTTGTAAACTGTACTTGAAGTTTAACGGTTTAGTATGTAGTTTCTCTTGGAGAATCAGAAGGACCAGCAGCATGGGGCCTGCTTTCCCACTGAGGCCAGACTGTGCTGTCCCTTCACATGCTCCTGACTTCTCCAGGTTGCCCCAGCCCCCATCTCTTAAACTCTGTGTGTGTGTGTGAGTGTGTGTGTGTGTGTGTGTGTGTGTGAATTCCCCTTTGCCAAGGAAAGCTTCATGGGCTTGCAGCCTCTGCACTTCCTCTGGACTGCACATTACATAGCTGGATGTAGCCCCTTGTTCAGATCTCTGACTTGCCTGTCTCCCATAGCAGTGGGTGTTGCACACATGAACCATGTGTAGGTATAGAAAAGGTTGGTAACAGTGGTGTGTAAGCCAAGTTAGGACAGGGACCTTGTCATTTGATCAGTCAGGCATGCATGCACAAAGATTTGAGTTCCCACTTTGGCCATATTGTGTACGTAGTATTTTGATGAATATCACAGCATTGATAAAGGGGAAGTCTTTGCGCTTGAGGGAATTTGTATGTTAGTACCCAGAATATATAGTAGATATTAATAATTACTAAATTAAACTCTCAAAATCAAAAGAATAATAAATTTCTGAGGGATTCTAACACTTGGTTGTTTTTTCCTCCTGCAAAGAGGATAAAATGATCAATTTGCTTCAGGCTTAGATTAGGAAATCATATCAGTTAATAATTTCCTAACCAAAGATTAAAGATGAAAGCAAAAGATTTGTTCGCAGATGGGTTATGAAACTATCCTACCCAAGGAGCCAGTGCCTTAGGAATGAGGAAAGGAGACAGTAGAGAGGGTAAAAGATGAATAAGTATATAGTTGGAATTTGTAGGGGACATAATGGACCAAGGAAGATATATGTAGAAAAATGAAGTACAAAATTCATCTTAACTATGAATGTCCTTAATATCCCTCAGCAACTGGAGCACCTGGGTGGCTCAGTTGGTATACTGTCTGACTTCGGCTCAGGTCATGATCTCAAGGTTCATGGGTTCGAGCCCCACATAGGGATCTGCACTGACAGCTCAGAGCTTGGAGCCTACTTCAGATTCTGTGTCTCCCTCTATATGTCCCTCTCCCTCTTGTGCTCTTTCTCTATAAAACAACAACAACAAAAATAAACACAAAATATCTCTCATCAATAACAGCAAAAAAAAAAAGCATCAGAGAAAAGCTTAGCAGTTGAAGGCAGGATAAAATTTGAGTCACAGGGTGAGGAAAATCTTCTAAACCTCTCCAAGAAATATGTGTTGAGTTCTTTGTTAAGATCACTTTGAAAAACCTGCAGCTTTATTCATTCAGAAAGACAAATCTTGTAATATGGAGCTTTATTTATTTATTTATTTTTCCATTTTTGGGTCTTGGAGTGAAATGGGAAGGAAAAGGAATAAAACAAAAAATGTGATAAACAGAAATTTACCTGGAGCAGTAAATGTCTAAATAGAGCCATTTTCTATTGTTAAAGCTCTCTATCCACGTGGTAGACCCTAAAATCCCTTCATGAATAGATTGGTGCTTTGGGGCTAATAGTCAACAACGTTAGTTGCAGTGATCTCCCTCCATGGACTGGGAGAGTCTCAGTGCACACAGTTTGGAATACTTCATTATTAGATGAAGTATTTTCACACCACAGTTTGTTTTACAAAGAGATAGTCCATTTATTAGCTGTTAACCTTAAACACTGGAAAATAAGAAAGCAAGCAAAATCCAAAATTTAAATTTTAACCTGTATTTTTTAAAAGCATACTCCATAGAAAAAGTAGATAGCAAAAGGAAAATAACACAGAAAAGTAAATGTTAATTCTGTTGTCCTTTCATTTATATTTTGGTGTTTGTTTTTCTGGATTTTAATGACTTGAGTTTTAAAAACATTTTCGGTTGGGGCTCCTGGGTGGCTCAGGTCATGATCTTGTGGTTTGTGAGTTCAAGCCCCATGCCAGGCTCTGTGCTGATAGCTTGAAGCCTGGAGCCTGCTTCTGATTGTGTCTCCCTCTTTCTCTCTTCCCCTCCCCTACTCATGCTGTCTCTCTGTTTAAAAAAAAAAAAAAAAAGTTAAAAAATAAATTAAAAACGTTCTCCTTGCTAAAAGGTGTTCTTCAATATCAACAACTTAAGATGCACAGTGTTGCCTTTGTTTTTTTTTTTGTAATGTGAAATAATTTACTTAACCAGTCCCCTACTCTTGAGCATTTGGCTGCTGTACATTTATCATGAATGTAAATAATCCCATGAGACGCGTCCTTCTCCCTTAGACTTATGTGCAACTCTGAATACTTTGGGGAGATAATTTCAGAAGATGACTTTTTTTGGGGGGGGGCTTTAGTCCAGTGTTTTCAATTGTCCCTCAGGAAAGTTGTATGGATGGATTCCACATTTGGAATGAGAGGGCTTCTATCTACATACTTAACCCAGCATTGAAGAGTGTCCTTTTTACTTGGTAGCATAAATATACCTTCTTTGTATAAAACAGACTTCCAAGTTTGTGATTCTATCCCCCATCTCATTCTTACAGTGTGTGCAGCTAATTTAATATATATTAAGTTTAGACTGCTTTTTGTTTCAAGTGATGGAATACTGAACTCAAGTTGGCATTAGTACAAGTGGCAATTCATTGATTTGCATTGCTAAATATTCATTTAGATCTCACTCCAGCATCCCTGAAGACAGAAGCTCAAAATATTTTACAAAAAAAATCCCCTTTCCTATATACTACCTTTGTTTTGACTAGTCTCAAATAGGCTCTTCCTTATATTACAAAATGGTAGCTATGTCGCCGAAGAATGGGTATTTCCAGCTTCTAAACAGCACAAAGAATAAGTGCTTTGGTGCCAGCAAATAGCCTTAGTCATTCTCCTGGGACCAGCACTGGCCACGTGGTCATAACGTATCTAGGTACTAATACAGTCAGCGAAGCTGACTGACTTGGGTCCACCATACGGACTTCTTCTCTGGTCCAGTAGTAACTCTGAACGGAGTGGGTGGAAGGAAGCTCATTAAGGGGAAAGGCTAATGCCAGAAAGAAGTGTTGAGATAAATTACAAATAGTCACTGTAACATTGTCTCTCTATATGTGTGTTTTATTTCTTTTTTGATAAAACTGGATTGATGGCTTGTCTGTGTTATTGGTTTTTCAAAGAGTATGTGCTTGGCTTTACTTGAAAAAGTGTTTTCTGAAAAGTGAGTCTCTACCTGCAGCCTAATAATCCTTTCTATCTGCTTTCTTTTGTTTTAATTTGTTGGAGTCTTTCAACTGCCTGATTTGAATACTACGAGTTGGCTATTTAAATTGAGGTAAAACCAGTTGGGCAAAAGCATGAAAACTGAAGTTTTAAAGAATGGATTCAGTAATGTAGAAATCTGAGCATCTTACTTAAACCAAATTCAGCTTCTCCTTGCTGAACAATTTCCAATTGTCACATGACACAACAATACCAACGGAGAAAGATTTCATTATATTCAAGTAGAAGGATATCAGTTTCCTGTGAAAGATGTGTAAAAAAAAAAAAATGACATCCTAAGGGAGTCAATTTGGAACCATTCTAAAGGTGATAGGTCCAGTCATGAATTGTGAGCCCTTTTGGCACAGCAGGAAATAGGTTACAAAGTAAGACTAAGAGGTATAATCAACATATATAAAGTTTCTTCACTGCAAAAAGGACAGACCGCAATGAGTCTAATGGGAATTATTTATGGAAACGTGCATTAAGCTATTAATGTCCATTTTATAAACTCAAGTTCCACAGTATATCAGCCCTTGTGTTAGTTACGGCACTTCTTTAATTGACCTGTGCTAACTACTTCCTTGCTATACCTTAGAAAATAATAAATTGCTTTTTATTAAGAGTAGCCACCCTTGGGTGGGATGAGACACAATGAAGTGAAGCAGTTCTAAATCTTTTACTTAGGCATTTAACTAACAATAATGATGGATTTTGTGTCCAAGACAACATCTACTTTCATGTAAAAAACCACACAAAGGTCTTACAGGCATATGCTTGCTAAATATGCCTGACTCATTTCTCACTGAATATTTTTTGAGCATTTTCTTTAAATTATGCTGTCAAACATCACTACATCCTGTTGAATTTTTGTATCCCATAGCCTATACAACTGCATTTCAATCTTAGGAATAAAATGTTTTAGATCAGTGTTTGTTAAATTATAGTCAAGAAGCCAGCCACTTAGGGCCCAGATGGCATTGCCTGTGAGTAAATGAGGAAGATCCAAGATGAAAAACCTTTCACTTCCCAATGCAGTCTGACTAGAGCACAACCAAGGTTAATTTACAAAACAGCATGGTAGTTGACCCTGACGATGCTTCAACACATTAATCTCGGATCTAAGTGGCAGGCTGTGTGAAAGACCTCGCCTCATCCACCTCATGAAATACTCTATGTAACAGAGTGAAATTCATAAATTATCTTTAAATATGACTTTTTGTATGGTGGTTACAAACAGAACTGGTAGAGCCAAATTTCCTAGGTTCAAGTCCTGTTTCTGCTTAAGTGGCTCTGTGATCTTAAATATTTCATCTCTCAATGCCTCAGTTTCCACATTTCATAAAATTAGATTACAAATAGAAACCTATTTCATAAGCTTATTAAAAAGATTAAATGAGTTATTATATCAAAAGCTCTCCTAAGAGTGACTACTCTAGAGTAAGTGCTACTATTTTGCATTTCTGTTTTAGTGGGATTGCTCACACATTGCTTTACCTTTCTCTACTGTTTTGGGATTATAATAATAAATATAATAAGCAATTAATATCTTATAATATATAATAAGTAATGTCCAGGTATTTAAAGCATTGACACTTATGAACTTAAAAGGACATGGTGAATCAAAAAAGCAAATAGGTGTTAGGGTTTCTGTGACTTGGCAACGTGAGAAGCTCAGGAATTTGATGCCTTGTTCCCCCATGGATCAGGTCTTCCCAGACTGGTCCACCTGGAGGAGGTGACCCCCGAGAAACAACAGGAAGAAGGAATGAGGACGCAGTAACCCATGAGGGACCAATCTGGTAGAGTAGCTAGATCTCAGTTACTGCTCCATGTCAGAGCTCCACACACTCTGTAGGGCTTTCAGCATAAGTACTGTGAGTGCTGTTCTCTCCTGACTTCTCAGAGGCCAGAGGCCAGAACTCTTCTGCCTCATCCCCTCCAGTGCCAGTCCCTGACCCTGATATCTGGCTTCAGGGTAGCAGAACTAATCAGCCCGAGCTTGCTGTTTTCCTGCCCATAATGTTTGACAACGCTGAGACTGTGTAACCCCCATAAGGCCTGCTGCATAATCAGAGACATGAAATTCTTCAGGCGAATCCCAGAGAGCAGGAGGGCTGTTAGTCTTCCAAAAACACACAGAGAATGCGTTGACGAATGCACCTGCTCTCTTTAGATATTATTTCCCTGCCAAGCAATTGGTTTTTAAGAGCCTTTTTAAAGTCACAGTTCAGCTTAGCCTTCAGATCAGAGAGAGGCAGAGCAGACGCCAGAGGGTTAAGGTCTTAGCCTAGTGACAGACAGGTGACAAGTCTTGTATAAATGGTAGTTGCAATTTATTATTATGCTGTTATCATGACTGAAGAGTTAGGGTGGCCAGTTATAAGGACAAAGAAATTAACTAGAGGGAAAAAATTGTAAGAGCATTGGAGACATCAAATCTTAACAATAGCATCAAAAAAAGTTAGTACTTAAACTGAAATTGGACCACTACAGTGAAATGGGACCACTTTAGGTAAAAAATAAAAAATATTCACTGCCTAGGCATTGCCTTAGACTCTGAGAAGCATCTCCACTCTCAGCCTCAATCTGCTTGCTCCTTGACTTGTGGGATTCTTCCAGATGGCAAGCAAATCATGGTTCCAGACTCACTTGGCTTGGAATCTTGGCTCACATTTCTTATTCCATTTGGACTTGTTAACAAGATCCAGATTGTCTAATTCATGAATATCTTATAAAGTACAAGACACTCTAACACTAAGAATTGTCCCCAGTACTGCCTCTCCCAGCCCCAAGTGGGATCCTCAGAATTCCCACCATAAGAGGTCAGAGAAAGAAGGCCCCAGGAAAAGAAAGTGGCATCTTAGCAATGCCAGTGTAGACAAACAACCGATTACTAATATCTGGACAACTTATAAGTTTGAAATTTCCATGTTTGCTCAGAAACTGTGTTTCAGGAACAATGTATTCTGTTTTCCTCAATTCCCAGCAAAGGAGTAGTTTTATTATAGCCCCACTGTACCGTAAAACACTGGAGTTTGATCATCCCAAACCAATTTTTGTTACTTTCAAAGAGTAGCTTTTACCTATTTCATCAAAACATGGGTGTTTAAAGTGGAGAAGCAATGAAGCAGAATGCTGCTGAACAAAAATTTCAGTCTGTACAATGCTACACATTAAATATGAAGTCCTTCAGTAGTCTGTTCTTTTATTGGTGTGGTCTACCTTGTTGATTCTTTACAAAATTGAGATCGAGATTATCTAACATCTGACAATCATGACTTCTGACTTTCCTTTTTACTATAGTGCCCATCCCCATCCCTACCACAAGTTTTTCTAATAATATTAATTATTTCTTTCATAGTTTTTATGGTAATTTATAGTCATTTTATTTTTTAACTGTCCCTTAGGCTTTATGAAGTTGGTTAGAACAGAGACTTTTTCTTGTTCAGTGCTAAATTCTCAGCTTCAAATAGAGTCAAGTACACAAGTACCATGTTAATCTGAGTTAAATATATTAACCTGGCCCTACTCCTTCATGCCGTGTTTACAGTTAAGGAAATGAGATTTAGTAGCATTGCATTGGATATATTGGAGATCTTTTGTTCAAGGCAAAATCCAGAAGTGAACACTAGTCTGCTGATTCTTAGGAGATATTTTCCCTTTTACAAGTTGCCTCTTTACATATGTTAAAAAATGTTAATGGTTTGCAAGTGCATAATACAGTCACAGTCACGTGGGGAGCTTTATAAAACCTCAATGCCCACACCCCACTACTCACAGATTACTTACAATCAATATGTTTGAAGCTCTGTGGTAGGGTCCAATGAGCATTCAAACTGAGAATCTGTGTATGCACACAGGTGTGCAAGGGTAGGCTCAGAGTTTGGATTTCCTTTAGGAGCCGGTGAAAGGTTATACAAGCATTGCCCGAGGTATGTACATTAGCATGCACTTATATAAGGTTGCATTTGGAACTTTGGTTCAATTTAAGAAAAGGTCCAACTGTCTCTTGATAGAGGTAGAATGACAGCAGAATAACCAATTCCTATACTAACACAGTTCTCTAAACAAGAGTAGGGAAGACCTGAACTCAGGTGGTAACTGTGACAGTACAATGCAGGTAACAGGGAATATATGTGAGACACTGGGGAAATAGCTCTATAAGATTTGGCAACTGAATGGATGTGAATGCTACATGGGGGGAAACTTCAGAGAGCCTTGACAATTGTGCCTAGCCTGATTCCAGAAGTAATTTGTTACCCACATGTGGTAAATTAATACTTTGAGTGACAGTGTGCCAATTTGCAAATTACTTCTTTCAGGGCATTAATGACTGAAGAGCATAATCTCCATGGCATTATTTTTATTAGCATTAGCATTAATAAATATTTCATGAGCAACCAAAAATTACAGTGCCTATACTTTGAAGAATAGGTATTCCTCCAAAATATGAAATAGAAACCTCAGGCTATCACCAGTGCCAAAGACTCTGTAAATATTTATAAATAACAATTCATTTGACTAGAAGATTAATTGAGATGAGTTGCAATTATACTTAATGTTAAGTAGTTTTGTTTATGTGATTATAAATTGGAGGGCTTGAAGAATTGAGCAGCATGAATTTCAGTAACAATTTAACTGCTACATTGGAAGAGTTTTACACACTCTCTACACCTCAGTTGTTTTATCTGTAAACTGATGAAAATAATTTTTTGTCCACTGGACAGCAACAGTCTGAACCAGATTTTTCCATTTACTGGAGGTCTTAAAAAGTTTTTCTTTTTTTAAATATGGAGGTTGCTATACTAGGGAGAAAGTACTGAATAAGGGATCTAATGTCTTGTGATCAAGTCTCTTTATTCCAAATGATGCAAGAATTAGACAAATAATCTCTTCTTTTGAGCTCTAAAATCCAAAATTCAATATCATGGAACATAATACTTTGAGGAGGCTGATTATAGCAAGGTATCCAGGGAAAGCTAGCATAATGAATTTCTAGAAAGATAAGGAAGCACAGTGGCCTGGGTCTGAGAGGAAAAGAGGCGTCCTAGGATTGTTCTTGAGACTTCCTTTGTCCATGATTGTATGAAAGTTCCAGAGGCAGGAGATGACAATGCAAGGTCTTGCTATAATATTTTTAATTTTTTTTTCTAATAGAATTGATATTGTTGTCATTTTCAAATTTAGGGAGACAGGCTTTTTTATGGGAAAATTTAAGAGAATTTGCAAGAGAAGTCTTCTGTTCTATACAAATGCCAGAGATGCAATAAAGAAGGCACTTTATTTTGTGGCATTTTTGCAGATTCCTTTTCACCATGCTTGTGGAGGCATGTAAGTAAAATAAATTAATGATTTAGTAGGATTGAGTTGATGAAGTGCAGCAATAAAGACTGCCAGGT
The DNA here is from genome assembly GCF_006229205.1 of Suricata suricatta. Taxonomy (NCBI): domain Eukaryota; kingdom Metazoa; phylum Chordata; class Mammalia; order Carnivora; family Herpestidae; genus Suricata; species Suricata suricatta. The sequence continues at coordinate 34,059,976 of NC_043701.1, forward strand.
ACAGGAATAATTCAGTCTTTATTTTAAGCCACTTGAAAGCTATAACACCAGAGGGAGATAGTCACACCATCAGCAAGCCCATAGAAAATGCTTTCACACCATTGGGAAAGTCTCTGCCAAATTTCTCAAGAAATTATGAAGTGAACGAGACAAAATAAGCCAAGCCATCAAACATCAGCAAGACAGGTGTGAGTGGCTGGTAAGCACCATTTCCCTGACACGTGTCATTTAGACAAGCAGGCCAGAGGATTATATAAAATGCAAATACAAAATGATAATCTCTAGCATTGAGACCACTGCTTCAGTAAGATTACTTTGGGGGGGGAGTTAAAAATAGAATTCTTAAGAGTATGGTACTGAGATCTGATGTAAATGACAAAGTTACTTAACAGGAAATGTAGAAAGTACTAAAATTAATCATTTTGGAGGAAAGGAGTAATTCCAATGTTTATTGAAGACCTGTGTGCCAGACCTAAAGCTTAGGTACTTCAGATGCCTTGATGGAGCTTACATTCTGGAGAAAGAAAAACAGACAGTACCCATAGTAAATTAGATAGTATGTTAGAAGGGGATATGCCCTGGATAAAAAGAAGAAAATTAGTGTAAGAGACTGAAGTTTTGGGTTTACTTAAGGAGAATATAGACAGAGTAGTCAGGGTATGATTCATTGAAATGTAGGCAAAGACTTAAAAACTCTGATAGCATTGGCTGGTGGTGGGGGTGGGGGTGGGCTGGGGGATGTGGGGGGATGTGGGGAGATGTGTTCCTTCGTCCAGGCAGAGATAGAGCCAAAGTTCTGAGATGTGAGCATACATGGCACATTGAGAAACAGCAAGGAGTTGAGCTGGTGTGGCTCAAAAGGCAAAAATGAGTGGGGGAGCTGTAGGTAACCAAAAGGAAGTCAGAGAGCAAGTGAGGAGAGCAGACTGACCTTGCAATCAAGTTGGGCCTGGAGGCCATCTTGGGAAGAATGTTGGATTTCATGCAGGGTTTTAGGCAGAGGGGGTGACATTATTGGCACAAAGGCGGTAGGACGTCTGTGTTGAGACTAAACTGGGAGTGCAGCAAGGTAACCTGTTAGGAGGTAAGGGCAGTATAGAAAAAGAAAGGAGCAGCATAATTTTCATGAAATGTGCTCCTGGCTGATTACCTATATAGAAAAGAGTTCTGTGGTATATTATCCATATCTGCTTCCCCAGTTTGACTCATAGCCAAGTGCACATAAAACAGAAGTCAGAAAGGGAATTGCCCAAACCTGGAGATTTAGCTCTTTTTCTCTTTAAATATCTCCTTCTTCCATTTTCATAGTTCAAGTACTTACAGTTTTTTTTTCTAAAACTAAAGCCACATTTCTGGTTCCTTCCTCTTCCCTTGGCCCTAATTCTTTCCCTCTAAATAACTGCTAGTTGCCACTTGGTCTTGTGTTCATTTCTCCAAATCAGTATTTCTAAAACTTAGTTTGTTACCTCCTGATTTAATTTCTTTAATCATGAATCTTGAAGTCTGTCGGTCATTCTGTGTTAACACCAGTCTTTCTAATTCATGGTTCCTTCTCTCATATATGCAGGAAATCTTTGAAAGGTATTAATGATTCCTTCAAAATATCTCTAGTATAAAGTGTTGCTTCTTCTTCCTACATCTATCATTTAAAACAAAGCACATCACATCTTTGAATTACTATGAATTTCCCAAGAGTTCCCTACCATATCCTGCCTAAGACTCTCGTAAACACTATTTGCATTGACCTGCAGAACACTTCCAATATCTACAATGTATAATCTAGCATCTAAAGAAGGATCATTGAATGTACAAATATTGTTAGAAGGAAAAAAACAAGTCGATAGTTTTGACTGTATGATGATTAATATCATGGTATATCAAAAATATAATTAGAAAGGTAGACAAATCAGGAAAAGTAAGTTTTTACAAATGAGACTCAGTGTTGCCATAATCCAACTGGAAAAGATGTTTTCAGTGATGACTTTCCTTGTCAATAGGGTGTTGGTGGGAGGTTAAGTGGATACAGTGTTTCTATAAAGCATTCAGGCAATACCTACTGAGAGTTTTAAAAAACGTCCCATTAACAGTATAATTAAAATTCTATTCATTTTCTTCAGGATAATTTCAGGAAAAATGTTTATAAATACATTTTCAAAGCATAAGTTACAAAAACAAATAAGGCCTTTCATATCGATCTTGCCTTCTCTATTTTTACTATGTCTGTTTTTAGAGGCCATTCTCAGGACTCCAACCATGTTCTTGTCATTGGACTGTGTGTAGTCGTGTTTTCTTCTAATTAATCCTACATGATGTCACTAGAATGAGCCTCCTGAAATACTGTTCTCGGCGGTATTTTCCGCATGATGAGGAAGTTCTGTTGTGTGCTGTCCCAGGTGGCAGCAGTTGAGACACACCAGGTATTGTGGAGCTAGTACAGCAGAAGAAATGAAATTTTAGTTAAATCTATTTTAATTAAGTTAGATTGAAATAGATGCATGTGTCTGGTGGCTAGACTATTGGACATCATAGTTCTAAAATACATGTACTAAATACATAGTTCTAAAATACATTGATGGCTCCCAGTGCCAAAAAGTTCTGAAATGTCAACATGCCTGAAAAGGCAAGAGCCTCTGAATAGGCTGTTAGGAAAGTAGATGCTAAGGTTTTATTTTGTTTTTGTTTTTTTGTTTATAGAAGAAAAGGGCCATGGGCCTATTGGATTGTAGTCATTTTCCCCATGAGGAAAGGTGAGGGGCTAGATGAGTGGGCCGTTTTTCTTCTCCCTTAGAGATGGACAGAACCAACAGAGTACAGTTGGCCTTGGCCTAGGCTCAGACTAATGGTTAATACAGGGCAGTCCCAACTTCCATCACCCCCAAATTCAAAGGTTTATTCATCTTATACTTTAAACAAAGGGCTTTAAGTACTTTCCTGCTCCCAAGTTTTAAGATTTTAAAACTCAGATCTAGGAATGATGTCCCTTCCTTATCACTAATTTCAAGGGCAGAAGTCAACATGGTCCATAGTAAAAGCATATTATCAACTCTATTGCATTAGAAAAACTTACTTAAGCCACATAGAACAAATCTCGGTGGGTAGGTCTTATAAATATGCACTCTCAATGTCAGGTGATTCTAAGGGAAAATCTGGGTAAAAATTTAAAGCACAGAAGTACAAATTGTACATATTGTAGAAAAAGTGTTCATGATCTGGTTTTTCCCACTGTCCTCTACCCTATTTTGCCATGCCATAGAGAGCTACTTAATAGATAGTGTTACCATTCATTGAGAATTTATGTGTTAGATACCTGTCATACATTTTTCATTTAATTTTGAACACAATTTCATGAGGTGAACATATCCTTTCCATTTCACAGAAGAAATTAAAGCTCAGGTCGAGTAATTTACCCATAACTATGTAACCAATAATTAGTATGACCGCACAAACTGTGTGCCAGAGCAATGGGTGAGATGTGCACAAAGCAGCATGGATGGATCCCCAACCTTGATGTGACTAAAAAAAAATCCAATGTGCAATATCATTTACTGAAATTAAAAACAATATGCAAAGTACTTGACACATTTAACAGAATATATGCACACACATCACATACATATGTGTGTACACATTCATGCATGTATTAATATGAATGAGTGGGGCAGATAGGAGTGGGGGACATGGACAAAAGAAAATGAGTGGCTAGATGGATGGGTGGATGGATGGATGTACGAATGAATGAAACTGAAGAAGGGTCTTGTTTGAGCCAATTACAATATGTCAGCAGGACCTGGAAAGAGAGAATGAAAGAATAAAACAATGTGTTCTATCAAAAGGTTTCCTTTAAACAGAGTGTTAGCATCAGAATATGTTAATAAGAACAATTGTAAATTGCCTTCTGAAGTTTTAAAATAAAAACCTATCACGCTGTGTGCATTACTAAATAAAAGCACTCAGTGACAAAAGTTGATATTTTAGCAGTATCCCTGTTATTACTCACAAATGCATGTATGTTTCATTACGGAGCTGAGAGAGCAGTTAATGTTGTCATTTTATGGTTTGTTTGCTGGTTATTTTCCAGGTATCTGCATGATTATCCTTACGCATTGTTTCTCTGAGGATAAAGATTTCTAAAAAGAGTTGTTAGGTATTTAATTTGCTTGGCATATTTCACCACGTATTAGATGCAACAGAATTGTACTGGTATCTATATCAATCTCCTACTATGTGCCGGCAACCATGCTAAATTCTTTAATGAATGTAAAATACTTCTGATGATCATGAAACATGAAGTAGATAGCCTCCCAAAGCCTGAATTATTCTCCTAACCATCAAAGCTTATCATGTGTACTATTAAATTTAGTCCTAATGTCTAGAACAATCAAATTTATGCTAGCACATGCAGATTGTTTTAATTATATAATCCCAGCCAGTCATTCCAGGAAATAATATCAAAGAAAGATTAAACTGCAGCCCTGAATAGCAGAATGTGATAGTAGAAAGATCTTATGTGCAAGAAATTTGATCCATATTAAATTATTCTTCAATATATTTATCAAAAATTTTCTTCCCTTTGTGTTGATCTGTGTACATCTTTCTCACCAAAATGACTGGCATAAGGAAAATATTTAAAAAGTGACATGTAGTCCAAAAAAAACTCAACATTCTTTCTCTTTGTTGTTGTTGTTGACTGACTAAATCTGGTTCTAATACTGAGTGGAATTTCCAAACACGACCCTGGGGCAAGAGAGAATGCAAAAGTCAACATATTTCCCAAGGTATTAAAACTATCAGAAGGAAGTTCTAGTATTTCCCTTAAATACACACAGTGTAAAATTAATCAAGATATGATGTCATGCTTTATTGAAGTATTTATTTTCATTACAATTCACACAGTTCTTCAAGGTCAGAATGACACTGGTCTTACTAGAAAATAGGGGATTTGTGTTGCATAAATCATTCTCTACTGTTTAGAAAACAAACCATGAATTTTCATGAATTGGGGACGTGGCTCTAGGAGCTAGATGATATCAAAATTCAAAGATAAGGGACAGTGTTTCTTTTTGAAAGGCTTCATTGGAAAAAAAGTTTAACTTTTGTGGTTATGCTGGGGAAAAAATGCAAAGACCAGTACAGCCTATCCTTTTTTCTTTTAGAAGTTGTGGAGGTTCTTTTTTTCAGCAGTGTGATTCCCTGACATCCCCCGACTCTGCCATTCTCCTCAATTTCCTCTCACATCTGCCGTACAGCCCCCTCCCACACACACAGGACAGAAGTGGGACAAGTGGAGAAGAAAATGATGAGAGTAATGCCGAGGGAAGACAGCAGTGTGTTTAACATCACAAGATCAGAGGGAGCCCAGAAGCAGAACCTAGAAAAATCCTTTCACAGCATGCAATATAGAACAAAAATCCCCAGAAAACTCAAATACTACTATTATCATGTTTCAAAACAAGAAAGCTAAGAAAGGTGACAAAAGGACCCAAGAAAGGCTAGCACATACTTTCAGCCACCTGTGTGTCAGGTGGAAAGTTTTCATCAGAACCCTTTAATTCTTGCCTTTGATGTCTAAGCCCAATCAAGACAATAATGTGTCCTTGAACCAAAATGAATCCCCTATGATGGGCTATATCACTCTGGGTGATAAACAAAGCTTTTAAAGACATAAACTAGCTCTGTAGGTGGCCTTCACTCACTCCAAGAAAGCTTTTGATTAAAATAAAAATGTATGTAGGAGCAAAGTTGAATGAAGGCACACAAAAGTTTTATTCCATTTGGAAGGAATAAACATGAAAATGAGACCTCTTCAGTAACTCTACAAGGGAAGACAAGCTGATGAAAACAGTCCAATAAAAGGAGAAAGAACCACTTCACTTCCACGGCCTCGGGATTTTTAGTTGGAGGAGCATAACCATGCAGCATTGAGCTACCCCTAAGCAATTCTTTTCCACGATGTTGTCTAATTTGCTCAACCACAAATGTGAACATCTACTCAATGGGCTTAGCTAAGAAAATGGAAGAGCAAACTAAAGGAAGCTTGTGACCTAATGGAGATCCATTCAGAGGCAGCCTTCACAGATGAAGAGGTGGATACTGTGCAAACAAGTCAAGAGATAAAAAAGCAAGAGAGAAATGGAAGAACAATGGGAAACAAAAAGGAGAGGTTGAGGTTAGATTTTCAGCATTAAGAGAAGATCTAATGGATAAGAATTTCGCCTGGTTTTTATCTATAGAAAGCTACAATACAAATTGGAATCTCTGTTATCTAGTAATAATGGAAATATGGAAGCACGAATTAGTAGGTACCTCATAAGAAAAAGCTATTGTAATTATTGTAAATATACACCTAACAGTATTTGGTTGGCTATTGAGTATAATATAAAACTTTCTGGAGACACATCTCACTAGATGATTCTACAGCTGTAATCACTAGAAGTACAAATACTTTTCAGGTTTTTGAGAAGGTCAGAGTCATTCAGAATTGAGGGTATTGTCAGTAAACCCTTTAATTTCTCAGAGTGTGGAGTACTTAGAGATGTCAGTGAACACTGCCAAATGATTCACATTAAGTTCTCCAAAAGCACAATTTTTAAAACACTCATCCATTTTTAAGGAAAAGTGAAGGAGAACTTGGTTAAGCTTGGTTGAATTCATTCAGTTAGCTGTTGTTTTTCTGGGAGAAATAAAAGAAAAGAAAACTGTACCTGAACCGACATTTCTAAGCCACTACACAGAAATTCTGGCAGATGCGATGGTTTGAGGAGCAAAGATGTTACAATCTGACTCCACTGCAGGGAAGACCTGAAGTAAGAGTTTTACGTTTTTGCATTTTTAACTTTTAAATTTAAATTGTTAAAAATTATGGGAACATTGCTATGCTAATTATGTCAATAAGAAGATAAAATTTTTAAATGTATTCAAAATGGGCCAAAAACAGGCCAGTCCTTCAGCTTGTGTGTAGATAGTAAAAGTTCTGCATTTGTCTTCATAATGAGGGACTGGTGAGCTAAGAACTCTTTCAATCAATTTTTATTAACCCAAACCTATTTAAACCGTTCAATGTCTCATTTTTTAGCAAAGATATTTTTCAAATTAGAACTGCTAATAATCAAAGACATTTATAAATTCACTAACAACTAAAACTCTGTTTTTGACCATTACATATTTAATTGTTGAAAAAGTACTTTGTACATGAAGGAAGCATCACAACATCTATAATTATTAATTGCCATAAGGAGATCATGTACTAATGCATTTATGCAACCTTAACTGTTTTATTCAAATTTTAAAGATTCGGGATGATTTTTGGTTTTGCATAATAGAGAATATCAATATAGATGAATTATTGGTTTAAAATGATTTAAAAAAATCTGGCCTTGGGGGTGCCTGGGTGGCTTACTCAGTTTAGCATCCGATTCTTGGTTTCAGCTCAGGTCATGATCTCAGGGTTCCTGGTTCAAGCTCTGCTGCCAGCATGGAGCCTGCTTGGGATTTACATTCATTCATTCATTCATTCATTCATTCATTCATTCATTCATTCATTCTCTCTCTCACCTCCCCTGATCATATTCTCTCTATTTCTCAAATAAATAAAGTCTAAAAGAAATAAAAAGTAAAATATTGGGCCTTTAAACATTGTAAGCACTTTTTCCTCCCCGTTATAAAAAGTAGAGATTTGGGAAATACAGATTATAAAACAAAAAGAGTTATTAAAGGGCTCCTAATCTTACTAATTAGAGAAAACCACTCTTAAGCATTAGTATATTTTCCTGAGGGAGGAAAGAAAGAAGAGAGAAACAATATTTTATAATATTGAGGATTGACTGTAAAAAAACAGAAAGGAAAAGCAAAATACTCATATATAAGATAGTGAATCTTATAGGTATTGGTCGTAAAATTTTCCCAAATGGCCATTTTGCTTAATATGTTTTTGTGTTTCTGAGTAGTAGACAATATTTTTGTGAATTCACATCAGTTCCTCTTACTGATTTCTTTCACTTCTTTTAAACTAAAAATCACTAATAGTTTATATAAAAGGTGTGACCTGATCTCAACTGGTTTTTTGGTTGGTCTGTAATTTTCAAGATAATGCCTGCCAAGGACCCAATTCTGAATAACTATTTTGTCTATTAGTAATTCATTTATGTAAAAAGAGGAAGGAAGGAAGGAAGGAAGGAAGGAAGGAAGGAAGGAAGGAAGGAAGGAAGGAGTATCAGGAAATTGAGTGGCTTATTGAGCTCACAACTCAATCATACACGTTTTTCCTCAAAACTATCATTGCTGTGTGCAGAAGTTTGTCCAGTTTTGTCAAATAACTTATTTTAAAAGCCTGGTGCCTAAGGGTTTAGATTCAGTATTAGTAATTATTACTGCTTCTTGAAAGATATTCTCAAGTGAAAATGGCATGTTCTTTTAAATTATGTGGGGGTTCATTCTAGAAAAGTGCACTGCAAGCTGCATCACTCTTTCTCTCTTTGTTTAGAGCATCAGCCTCCCAACTGTGTGCTTGGATCTACACTATTCTCAAAATAGTAATAAAATAGCCCTTTAAAAGTATCAAATGGTTCTTTTAAAGCATAGACTATAGGGAAGGATAAAAGGGTAACTTTAAGTGGTGAACACTAGCATAACCACATAATGAAGGTTATGTCATGTGGATATCCTAACCCCTTTGATATGGCATGACCAGATAGATACTTAATCCCGTGGTATTCTTGCCCCAAACCCCAAACTTGAATCTGATCTTGAGCTAAACATCAGATAAACCCAGAGTGAGGGTCATGGTACAGGATAACTTGGCCACTACTCCTTAAGATGTCAAGGTTGTGAAAGACCAGGAAAGACGGAGAAACAGTCATAGACCAGAGGAGTCTGTGAAGCCATGACAACATAAAGTAATTCAAATCATGGACTAGGTCATGGAACAGATGAAGGACATTGATGGAGAAACTGATGAAACCCAAATAACTCTGGAATGTGCTTAATAATAATGCACCAATGCTGGTTATTTAGTTTTGACAAAGATGTCATAGAAGGTGTTAACAATGGGGGAAACTGAGTGACACACATATGGGAACTCTTATGCTGTCTCTGCCACTTCTCCGTAAGTCCAAAACTATCCCAAAATTAAATACAAAAAAGGAAAACTTGAAGCAGATAATTTTACTCCTTTTCTATTCCTCAGTGCCTTTGCACTTGCTTTTTCTTCTGCCAGAGAGCAGCATGATTTATTCCTAAACTGCCTTCAGATCTCTGAACAAATTTCACCCTTCTAGAGAGGTCTTGACTGTTTTTTTTTTATTTTTTAATGTTTTATTTATTTTTGAGAGAGAGCGTGAGCAAGGGAGGGTCAGAGAGAGAGGCTCCAGGCTCTGAGCTATCTGTCAGCACAGAGCCTGACACTCTGTGTCTTGCAAAAATAAATAAAACATTTTAAAAAATCTATGTTCTCAAAATTGTTACAGGAAATTTTGCTGGTCTAAGAGATCCCAAAGTTTGATTTTAAATTTCCACATACTACAATGTTCTAGACAAACTCAGAAAAAATTCCTAGATATCAGTGTAAAAGTGCATTTCAAGAGACACGTTGAGTCATGTAAATATTACTGATGTGAAATAGCAACACAAATTTTATATTCTTAGAATATCTGCAGAATGAGGTGAGAAAAAAAACTCAAATATTCTCAGAGGTCACTATTTATTATCTCTCTGTAGAACAACAACAAAAAACAGGCTAGGAATAGATTCTGTCTGTTCTCAAAGATAAAAATTTAGTCAAAGGATATATTTTTTTATGTTTATCTAATTTGTACCCATATGAATATGTAGGTCTGCTGCTGTTTTTATATATATTCCTTGTTTTAATTCACATTGTCACTAGAAAAGTGACAATCTAAGTAAAAAGTACACAATATGAGAGGAAAAGTCCTTCAAGGTCTGATTGCATTGTCCTTCACTAATTGTGCCTAACAATTTATTCAAAGTTTGAAACCTTTTTTTAAAAAATAGGCTTTCCACCGTTTATAAATAACAATAGGAAATTAAAGGCTGTGTTACCGTATTTTGAGTTACCGTATTTCTTAAAAGTCAAATTATTTTCTTGAGACATTTTTCAGAATTCTGAATGAAAATCTTTCACTGGATTCTGAGGTTTACTTAAGTATTATTTTTTATTGTTTATATTTGGGATCCATGGATGGTTATGATTGAAATGAAGAAAAAAATTGTGTTCAATTTTAATATTTATAGACCTGATCCATTTCACAAGCTAAGCATACTGGTTTTCCATCTCACCTTCCCCATTGTTCCACCTCCCAAAAAGTTGGATCTAGATTCTGGGTAATTGGGACTTGGTAGACCTGACATTGGTATTTTCCATATGGTAAGTAAATATGTTTATAAGGTCATCAAATTATTAGGGCATTGAAGAAAGTTCTAAGGTTGGAAATAATTTCAACAGTTGTTCTTCTAATAGAAGAACTCCACTGATTTAAATGTAGCTCAAAATTAATCTTAAACATTAGGTGTCAATTTATAACTTGTGAAAGAATTACATCATATGTATTTCCACAATTCTGTGTAAATTAGCCATTTTCTTTTCTAACTAGCAGTTTGTCCCTTTTGATCACTTTTAGCTGTTTGGCCTACCCCCAGCCCTTTGCCTCAGGCCACCACGATCTATTCTCTGTATCTGTGCATTCTGGTTTGCCTTTTGGGTTTTGAGATTTTGTGTTTTTCAGTTTCATGTATAAGTGAGATCATATGGTATTTGTCTTTCTCTCTCTGGCTTATTTTACTTAGCATAATGCCCTCAAGGTCCATCTGTGTTGTTACAAATGGCAGAATTTCCTTATCCTTTATGGCTAATTGATATTCCTGTGTTCACATGTGTGTCCCACATTTTCTTTATCCATTCTTTTTATCAGTGAATACTTAGGTTGTTTCCATGTCTTAGCTAATGTAAATAATGCTGCAATAAACATGGAGGTGTAGATATCTTTTTTGAGTCAGTGTTTTCATTTCTTTCATTAAATATGCAGAACTAGAACTGCTGGATCATATGGTGGTCTTAAAAATTATTATTTTTTGAGGAACCTCCATACCATTTTCCATAGTGGTTGTACCAATTTACATTCCCACCAACAGTGCACAGTGTGCCCTTTTCTCCACATTTTTTGCTAATACTTGTTACTTTTTGCCTTTCTAATACTAGCCATTTTTACTGGTATGAGCTGATTTCTATTGTGGCTTTGACTTGCATTACTCTGATGAATAGTGACATTGAGCATCTTTTTATGGACTTGTTGGCCATCTGTATGTATTCTTTGGGAAAATGTCAATTCAGATTCTCTGCTTATTTTTTAATCAGATGGTTTGTATGCTGTTTGAGTTGTATAAATGAGCTTATGTTTGCCCCTACTCAAGATGGCAGTTTAGGTTCGTCTTTTGAGGTCATCCTTTGCTTGAAACACATAGCAGTGCGGAAAACAAAATATATTTTTTTAGAAAAAGAAGCAACATATATCTTAATCATGTGTATGTGTGTGTGTGTGTGTTTACATATATTAGCCCAAAACACCTTCAATGCCTCTATGGAATAAATTTCTGCAGCAGGTGCACAAAATGATAAGTGAAGCTACTGTGTGTGAGCTGTCTGGGCTTTAGACCCCATTTAGGTCAAGGTAGCATGAAGTTCATTTACTGTGATGTAATAAATATTACATCAGCCTCAATATTAATCTTAACTCAAATGTGTCAAGTATTTTTTTCCAACTCTTTGCCATGTTCCCACTGTCCTTTCAAAGAAGGACAAAAATAGTTGCTTTGGATCCCCAAGGACAGTGGTTTAAATGATGGACTATACCTTGAGAGGCAGGATGGAGGAGACTCAGACTTGAGCCAAGCCTGAACCCAACCCAGATACTGACTCAATGAATCAGTTTGAAATGTCCCCAGTCCAGAGCCACTAGTCATCAACCTAAGACAAGATGGCCCTATGGGGCCGATGGAACAACTCAAGAATTCCTAGATAGTAGGGGCACCTGGGAGGCCAATTGGTTAAGCGTCTGACTTTGGCTCAGGTCATGATCTCACAGTCTGTGGGTTCGAGCCCCGCATCGCAGGCTCTGTGCTGACAGCTCAGAGCCTGAAGTCTGCTTTAGATTCTGTGTCTTCCTCTCTCTCTGCCCCTTCCCCGCTCACTTTTTGCCTCTCTCTCAAAGTAAAGACATAAAAAAATTATAAAAAAGAATTTCTTGACAGTAGAAAGGGAAATGTGGGATTGAGAGAGAGGAAAAAAATAACAATGCGTTCAAGAGGAAAATGCAGAGTAAGCATTCAAAACATGAGAAAAACTACCAGTATGGAGGACAACCAACAAAATCAAACTTCAGAAATAAATTCACATCAAATAAAACAAAAATGAATGAATAGTTTGTCAATGACTTGAAAAGTTCACATCATCAGGGGCACCCGGGTGGCTCAGTTGGTTGAGTGTCCAACTCTTGATTTTGGTTCAGGTGATGATCCCAGAGTTGTGGGATTGAGTCCCATATCAGACTTTGCCCCGAGCATGGAGCCTGCTTGAGTTCATGTGTTCCCTCTCCCTCCCCCTCCCCCACCTCCTTCTGCTTCTCCCTCTCTCTCTCCCTCGCCCCCACCCCCTTCCCTTCCCCTTCCCCTTTTCCTGTGGCCCTCTCTCCTACTAGTACTTTCTCTCAAAAATAAAAAATAATAAAAAATAAAAGTTCAGTTTACTCAGCAAATGACCCTGGGAAAATAATTGAGAAAGTAGAAATTGTTCTACCTTAACTTTTAATGACCATTAATAGGAGAATGGTTTAATAAGGTTCATCCTATGAAATTGTATACACTTGTTTGTTGGGAGACAGTCCTCCATGGCACCTCTTAACATTTCTGCATGTCTTATGAGAATGTTTATATACTGAATAGCCTTGGAAAATAGAGATATTATCTCCCTCTGGAGTATAGGCTATGTTTGTTTACTCTCTAGTATAATAAATAAAGTATCTTCCTCTAGTGTCAACATAAAGCTGTTCTGTTGACTGCCAGTTAACGAAGATTTGGCATTCTCTAAGCTCGGGTCATTCAACTATGTATGTAGGCATTGTCTATCCTTCTTTGTGTTACCCTATGGGAATCCAAGCTTAGGGGATTGGTATAAATGCTGATACTCCTGATACTGATATTGCTGTTAGTATAAAAGTTCTTAGTCTCTGACCCAAGAGTCTCATGTCATCTGCCAGCATCCATGAAATTGTGGAAAGCTAGCTTTCAGCCTGCAAATAGAGTAAAATTCAGACCCTTCTCAGCTGTTGAAATTGTTAAAAAGTTGACGTCTCTATATACAATATGGAAAGATCACCAAGACATACTGTTAAGGAAAAAAAAAACAATATACACATTTACCACATACACACATTTGAACCCAACATATACCAATAAATATGTAAATATTTAAAGAAAATTCTGGAAGGATGTATACCAATTAATTAAAAAAATATAACTTCTTTATTGGAAGAGAGGGATGCTTGGGTACTTGAGTTAGAAGTGGGTAGGACCATGAATAGGGTACTGGGGAGAAGTGTTCAAACTATTGACTCATGATCCATTTAGTCTCTCTGGGGGTGGTAAGCACCCTTAGGGGGAAAAAATAAGGAAAAATAAACTGTTTTTATCTTGTCAAGTGGAGATATATGTATATAATCTTTCCCCATCGTCTCCACTCTGACTCTTAAAATGTTGTTTTTCTGGTTTATTTTTCTTGCACTTGGATTCTTGCTCCAAATTTGTGTTTCTTAAACTTTTGTGGATCAAGAAGCACTTTGAGAATGTGATAAATCTCTGGACTTATTTCTCAGAAAAATGCAAATAGCAAAAAATACAAACATATTTCCACTTTCTATGGGTTTACTCTATAATCTGACCATGTCAAAAGATGTCAGTCTACATGTTTACTCTAGTGATATCTTCAGGTTAAGTAGCTTCATCTAGTACCTATTTGTGGTTACTGTTATTATTTAATTTTATTTAAATCCAAGTTAGTCAACATATAGTATAATAATGGTTTAAGGAGTAGAATTTAGTGATTCATCACTTACTAATATAACACCCAGTGCTTATCCCAATGAGTGCCCTTCTTAATGCCCATCACCCATTTAGCCCCTCCCCCCACCCAAGACTCCTCCAGCAATTCTGTTTGTTCTCTATATTTAGGAGTCTCTTATGGTTTGTCTCCCTCTCTGTTTTTTTCTTGTTTTCCCTTACTTTCCCCTATGTTCATGTGTTTTTTTCTTAAAGTCCACATATGAGTGAAATTGTATATTTATCTTTCCCTGACTGACTTCTCTGGTTCCATCCACATTGTTACAAATGGCAAGATTTCATTCCTTTTGATCACTGAGTAATATTCCTGTGTGTGTGTGTGTGCGTGCGCGTGCGTGCACTTCTTTATCATGAGGTTACCTTTAATAGCAAATATATCTGGTGCCCTGAGTCACATCCTGTAACTGCCACCTCTGTTCTCAGATGTGAACTGGGACGATGATTCCTTGTGGACTTCTACCTACATGGTGACAAAATCTGGCATCAAGTTGCCCTTTACTCACTTTCTGCACCAGGGTTTCTAGTCAGACCTCACAGGAGCTAGACTGACCAAAGCAAGTACAACCTAGAAATGTGGGGTGTGGGCACTTTCAAGAGATATGGAGATCAGTGGGGTAGGAGTTTATAGATTAATGTCCCTTCCTCTTGTCCTTTAGGTACACATTTCTGGAAAGTATTTTGTGCCCTTCTCAGCTTGTACTGGCGGAAGTGAGCCCCACTGCCCAAGTGACAACATTAATAACACCTTTAAATTGGCTTTTCTTCTTCACTTGCTTCCCTGCCCCTGATTCCTCAGTCCTGCTCTTGGGATCACCTCCTAGATAAACTAAATATAAGTTATTGCTTCAGACTCTGCCCTCACAAAAATCCTGTCCACACTAAAATAGCTCTTAAATTTACTCTTCTTCCCCTGACCTCTTCTTGGAGGTCCAAGAAGAACTTAAGCTGCAGCCTTGGAAGCCGTCAGTAGGGACAATTGTAGACCTCCCTACAAAAACAACCTCAGATCTGGTGTCATTTTCTCCCTTCAATTTCCCTCCTTTCCAATGTCTCCCATTTTTTTTTTTGCCTGAATGATCTCTCTAAACATAAATCTGAAACTATCTTCCTGCTAGAAGTTATAACACACAGAAAAAAAAAATTTGGATTATGTGGCATGGCATGAAAACTAATCTGGACTACAACTTCTATTCTGTCTCATCTTGCACTCTATCCCTCCTGTTGAAGTTGTTTTTTAGCTACACTGAACATTCGCTGGTGTTAGGACATGCCACTCTCTTCACATTCCATGTATTTGTGGAGGCTGCTCTTTCTGCTTGACTGCCCCTTCTCCTCTCCTTGTCTGCTTGGGAAACTTGAAATCCTCTCTCAAGAACTGGCTCAAAATATTACATCGTCATAATTCTTGTTCCTGCCGAGCCTCAGTCCTGTGCAATCCCATCCAACATTCACATTTCTTTGTGACTTCTGACCGTGCAGTTTCGTAATTTGTTCACATCTTTATTTCCCTCAGTCTGCTGTGTGCTCCAGAAATGCAGGAGCCGACTCTGATTTATCTGGTCTTCCCAGTGCTTAGAAAAACTGGCCACTTAGCATGTGCCCAACTTGACCGAATGGTACTGAGAACGTCAAGAGAGAATTAGATGTTAAAGAAAAGCACAGGGAAGAGGGGATGATGGACTTAGGAGGGGGATGTTTATCAATAGGCAGTCAGGGGAAAGAAGGTGAAGAGTGATAAATGAAAGTGGAGTTGTAATGTAAAAGGAAAGCCAGCATCACGAGAAGGAAAAATGTGGGCAGATGGCATGCAAAGAGGAGAGAGCTACAAGTGACACAGACAATGTTCAGGTTCAGGGGTATTACTCTAGTTTTAAAAAAATGTATATATATCCTACAGGTTATTAGTGCTCAGTTTCCTAAGTACTGTTATTTTTACAAACTGCTATAGTCTCAGGATTAATTTAACAGTACAAATTATTCTTTAAAAATGATTATGCATGTTTAAAGGCACCACAATGTACAAGATAATGTTAAGTGATTTAAGTGATAATTTCTATTTTGAAACCATTTTACAAATTAGAATTTGCCTTTTGAGAATCTTGATGCTCCAGGCTTCTATCTCAGAAAGAATGTGGAGCATCCGTTTCTGAATATTTCCTATTTTTACCTGATCTAAAAGGCAGAGAGGGAGCCCCAGGAGCAGTGGTATCTGGCTGCGAAACACTTAGAAACTCTCAAAAATAAAAAAAAATTGACATGCTTCACCATACAAGTAACTTCAGAGGAAATAGATTTGATTTATAGTGTTAATTCCCCTTACTAGACTATAGCAGGCAAATAGAAAATACGAGAAAGCTTATTTAAAAAATATTTTTTAATATAGAGGATATATTGGAGAGATACCAGACCTGTAATGATGTCCAAAATTTCTGAATTCATATGAAAAAGGGATTTCCCATAGTTCCAATAAAAGAAATTTTTCTTATGAGTACAGTGTTCTTTTTCACTGTTCTGTAGTGATAGGCTATTCTCTTGTGCCACAGTTTGAGAGTCTGTGAACCCTTTTTTGTTTAATGCATTTCCAATAGTGTCTTGATTTTTTTTTTAATTAGAGTACACTTGTATATATCTGTTCTCTCTCTATCACGTTTTCTGCTTTTTTGGGGGGTTATTTTGCCATGGGTTTCTCATCTTTCCTAATATCTATATTATACTCAGATTTTGGTACAGAAGTATCTATGAACCTTCAAATCAGTAGTTCTGGACATTTCTTCCAGGATGTATAAGTGGTTACATCAAACAAGGGTACATACGCAGTAAAAAGTTCATTCTTTTCTGGGATCTTTTTATACTTAGATCTTATCCTTTTACATTTAGCTTACCTGAATGCAATAGAAATTTGTATTTCTAGTTGAACTGAAAGCAATCAGAAGATACGAAAAACTGGAAAATGATATAAACACAATTTCTAAACTAAGTAAGTACTATAGATATACTGCACCCATAAACTTAGAGATTGTATTATTTTTATTCTCCTTGATAATGTTCAATATAAGTTATTAATACTACTTCTGTCAGATTTTGCATGTATACGCACACACCAGTTTCTTCCATTAGCTTGTAAGAGTTCCTAGACCATAAACTACCTCTGCCAATTGATTCCACACTCCCTCAAATATGACTTTTCATAAGCCAAGTCCTTTAAAAATACAACATTTCATATATTTCTCAGACTACATGTCAAATCAGTATCATGCAAACGTAATACTTTTACTACTTTCTTAGAGCATGGTGTTGAGAGGAAAGAATTTAATATATCTGTGCTACATCTACATTAATGCAATGGTGCAATATTGAACCTGCTTTTATCTGCCACATTTCTCAAATGAAACTGGCAGCTAAATTTTATGGTAGTTAAACTGTGAACCTTGCACACAGTCTTGCCTATATGGGTATGGCCCTTTGGTATTATTAAGGCAGTAGTCTTTATTCTGTATCTTAGACTTTAAAAGTTGCTATGGATATAAGAAGTCTAGCATGTGGTCATGTCTACACCATAAAATCTTTTCAAGGTGCGCAGCAAATTCTTGGTAGAATTCATAGGCCTTTCAAGAAGTAAAATTTCACCTGGCATTTGTGATGCAGGCTGTAGAGGAGACTGTGGTCTATCTTTGCTTCCAAAGACCCTGGGCGTGAACTTATCAATAGTTCTTGAATGGTTTTAGAATAATCTACCAATGGATAGCATCTGCTGCCGTCTTCCTCTCCTGTACGTCAGTGACAAGGAAAGTGCAGATTCCACTATTCACATGAATGATGGCTAATATTAGGTATTTGGAAGAAAATATGGTTTCTATTAGAGTTTAGTTCAGTCTTTCCCAGAAGTTTGCCATTAAGCAGAAGAAGGGCTACAGATAAACAACTTCCCATGTGAGCATGCTTAAATGGCTTAGAAAGGGATTATGTTTTAAATTTCTTTCTATTTTTTTTCTGAATTAAGCATGCCGGAATCCTTGCTGTGATGCTGATAAACTCCTTGTATCGCTCACAGTCAACAATACCTTTCCTTGAGCTGTTCCAATTAAGTGAGTGACATTCACTATTGGTAAATCCCCCACGGGGTAACCTGAGCTCACATGTGCCTAGCCACAGTACCAATAATGACATGATTCTGAGGGGATTTGAAACCCTACCTCAACAAATTTATTGCTGTTTTTCAACATATATTCAAAGCAATACTTTGGCATTGTAATGCGATTCTCGACAAGGCTAAGGTAAATTCATGATGCTAAGCTGAAATGTTTCTGGCAGATGTCTACCCTGTAACAATAAATTGTGTGTACTGTAATTTACGGCAACCACAGTGCTACTTTTAGTTGTGAAACTTACAAGTGGAATACTTCATAATGCAAACTTGGGGTGTAATTATGCAATGTATCATCTCACCCTACTCTTTTCACTTAGAAAAACTTTTTGAAGACAGTCTGCCAACTTCCAAATAATGGAACTTTTTGAGAGCATATAGAAAAAGTAGAACTTTTTCATCACAAAAATGTGCATCCACAGGCATTTGATATTTGGATAGTATACAAAATCATACTTGTTGAAATTTAAGAAAGCATAAAAGTAAAGTGTTTTCCCTTATTAAATATTAACTTTTCTCTCCCTGAAAATAGTCATTGGTCCCAAGCACATTCTCTTCTTTAAAGAAAAAAATGATGATTATGTCACCATTATGCATTGAAATATTTAAAAAATAGTTAAGTTTTGGGATCGACTCTGCCTAATTATATGTACCACACATATACTTCAGTATAATTTATCATATTTTAGGTCAGAAGACCTTAAAGTTTTGTTTAAAGGAAAATGTAATTAAAATGAAAGACAACTTTCTTGACTCTTGTAATACATGAAACGCCTCAGCGCATCACACCTTTTATTCTATGACATGATCTCTGAAAATAAGAAGACCCAAGGAATTGTAATCTACAATGTTTTAAGAATCTGGCAACTGTATGTTTTTGTACTATGGTGTGGATTCCCACTGTCCTCTGTATTTAAACAATTATTAAATATTTTAATGAACAGATAAAAGGCCTCAGTTCGTATTTTATGATCTAGATGCCAGATGCAAATCAAACTGCTGCTTGGGCAGCCGCCTTATGATTCCCTTCAAATACCAGCCTCTAGCACTGAGGACAGAAAAAACCCCAAGGGGCTCCTTTTTGCCCTGGTGCCTCCCCTCCTCCTTATTATTCTTAGGAAGTACCTATATTTTAAAGACCTCTCGAAATTTAATTAGTATTTGCAATGGGAATTTAAATATTGACATTTAACATGATTATTTTTTAAGAAAACAGTCTAATTCTATGATCCTTCTGCAAATTATTTGTGTGTGTGTGTGTGTGTGTGTGTGTAAAGAATAAAATTGTTAAAGCAGGTTTGGGTCACTTTTTTCTTTTTTTTAACTGAGGAAATGTAATATGTGATGCACAGAACTTAAGACAAATTAGGGAACCTCTCGGGGCCAGTAAACACCCTCCCAGACTAACACAAAACTTGGAACCTGCCCAACTGAAAATCTGAGTCAGGGTGCACAAAAAGACAAAGGCTGGCAACAGTATACCTTTGGAAGATTTACTCGCTGATTTTCAAGCTGCTGGAGGCCCCCCAAGGAGATTTGGGTCATGCATTACCTAAGGCTTATGATGGGAAGTGGACTTACTCATTAAGCCAATTAAAGAACGACTCATTTAGCTAATAGTTAATAATCAGCAACTGGTTAGCAATCGGTTTAGCTAAAAATGATCAAACAATAGTATGTATAGTCCAGTGGAAACTGTCCTTTCTTTCAGTTATTATTTATAGCTGCCATTCAGTATGTTGTAGTAATACACATCTGGTTCTTTGCCATTATTCATGCCACACATGCATATACACACGCACATATACATATATATTCATTCATTCACATATTAATTTAACAAATGTACAAATGAACACCTCCTATGTGTCAGGAACTCTGGAGATCCTTTGTCCGTGTCTCCTTACTCCTGTTTACCTTGTACTTCCTCCCCTACAACCCCTAGCTACACACATTAACATATATTTTCAGCACCTTAGGGACCTGGAAGACTTTACTCTGGTATTTTTCTCACTAGTTCACCACCAGAACACCATCTGTATCACTATTCCCACCATGTAAACCACAAATGGGATTTTGAAGAAGTTTCCTAATATTGGTGACACTCTTACAAGCATTTTCAAATTCATTATCTCCCTGAGTGAAAATGTGATATTTGTGGCTTGAAACATTAATGGGCTTTAAAACTTCTGTGAACTTGACTTTTATCTAATATTCATGCAGTTGGTTTTGTATGTAAGCACCAGGCACATTTAACATGTCAATTCACCTAGGATAGTCTTTCAATTCTTTTCCAAAAATGTATTTAATTCAGTGCTTTCTCCCACCCCCTTGTGTTCCTACAGTCAGTGTCTTACACTGAAGGCATACAGATGCCCACGTAAATTATTTTATTACCTTTGTTTACATTCATATGGAGTCTCTAAGTAGGACATTTCTGGAAGGACTAATTTCCAGGCTAAGATTTCTATTGTGCGTCTGCTTACGTTGAGAATGATGTCACATGATTCCAGGCTGTGTGGAACAAAGTTAAACCTCGTCGTCTCTAGGAATCCTAAAGCTGTATAAACTCAATTGTACACTTTGGATAACTCATGATTGTGATACTCTCATTCTTTCCCTCTTCCATTGCCAGATTGTTATAGTGTCAAATGTTAGCATCAAGATTTGTAATCATTGAACCTGAGATTGCTAAGTTAATTTCTTGAATGTCTAGTGTATTTCTTGCAATATTAGATTTGACTAACTGTCCATACTAAAGAGAGAAACATCTAAGAAACCACCAGAGTTTATATTATTTTGGTAAGTCTTAGAAGCACATGATAACAAGATTGGATTCAGACAACATGTGCATTTGGACAAACTCATTCTTCCTCAAATCTCATTGGTGTACTGACAGGAAATTGCTCACTCAAAGGGCTTAATTGAAGAGCATTTAATAAAATGGACTGTTTACCGAGGAAGAATCAGTCGTTAAGTAACCAACAAGGGAGTCTGAAGTACAGAAACAGCAACAGTGAGAGATGTTACTTCTCTATGTCTGAAAGGGCAAAAGCAAGCGAGCTGTAGCTCTAGACAAGGATGACAACACAGCAGCACTTTATGGTGGGGAATGGAGGTGTTAAAGGTCATTGACAGAAAGGGGGCCAGGAAGTACAGTAGGAATTAACACCGTGCCCTCTCTCTCCTCCCACCTTCTGATTTATGGCCATCAGCTAAAGCCAGAAAGCAAGAGAGCTTGGCATAAAACAGGCAGAGATGGAGAACAGACCTAGAGGGACAAATGGAGAATGGGCCAGCAATAGCAAACAATTCATGTTGAACATCTAACTGCTGATTCCTTATCCATCTTGGAAAAAAAAAAGAGATACTAATAAGTAGGCATAAAATAGTGAAATATTGTGGATTGATTGACTTGGGGTCGATGCATGTAATGAGAATTGAGTAGTAGAGTGGCTATGATTTTCAGTATCCCTGGGATCCCATGCAGGGATACCCACTCAAGGTGGGAGAGCTGTGAGGAAATAAGGCTGGTGAAAATTCAGATCCCCATGTCATCATGTTAGCTTTAAGCAGAGCAGCTGTGATTAAATCTATTATATTATATGTAAGACTTCTTTCCTTTTTAATTTTTTAATGTTTATTCATTTTTGAGAGACAGAGACAGCACAAGCTTGGGAGGGGCAGAGAGAGGAGACACAGAATCCAAAGCAGGCTCTATCAGCACAGAGCCTGATGCAGGCCTTGAACCCATGAACCGTAAGATCATGACATGAGCCGAAGTTGGCTGCTCAACCTACTGAGCCACCCAGGCACCCCTATATGTAAGATTTCTTAAGAAAAATAGGATTGTAATAGCAAGATCTGGGCAGGGAAATCAGGTTTCCTAGGTGCAAGGGAACTGTGTTATTTTAGGAAATGAACTTAGGCCGTCTGTCCCCATTGTTTCATCTGTAAAATGGAAGGAGAAAATACACATCCTAGATGAATCATAGGATCGTAAGATCAAATGGGAAAGTATAAATGGTTTCCTTCTGAAAAGTTAAACAAGCTCTACAAATGCCAGGCTCTATCGCTTTTGGATATGATCTTCTGAAGCCGGTCCCTGAGTACGCACTTGCAATCATCAGATCCTCTCTTTTTGACTATCTTTCTCCTACACATGGAGCACTTTACTCAACTCCAACTTAAACATCACATACAAAGAAAAGATAAGCAGTAAGAAAATCCAAATGTAATACGGCTGCATGTTAACAAGAGAGAACTAGATTCACGTTGAACTCCGTTTTCGTGGTGCATAACTCTCCTTTCCATAGGTCCTATTAACTTCAAAGGGAGCTCCGTGCATGTAAATGATTATATTTATTGGATGCGCCAACTCCTTCTTATCCTCCGGGCACAGTTAGAAATATCATAGAAAAATGAATGTCAGGACTTGGATCCATATTTGATATTCTATGGGAAACTTCCCGTAGTTACAGATGTTAAAAATCCTGCCCAATGGTCCAGTTAGGAATTTGGAGTATTTTTTCTTCTATCATCCTTGGAATTACTTTTTTCTCTCATTTTAGAATATTCTTCTTTGCATTGAAGGAAAAATAATTCTCTGTAGGTCTAGACAAACCAGTGATAAGATCTTGGCTTGTATAACTTGGTACAGTGATAAAAATCTGGACCATGTAGCCCCTCTCTTTCAAGAAACTGTTAATGCTTCCCTGAGATGGTATCATTAATTCTTACAGCAATCCTGTTCCTACTTCAAGTTCACTCTGGGAGCTGCCAGGGGAGTAAGTGTTTAGGAACTCGATTTCTAGATGCTCTCTTTAATATTACATCCACTAAGCCACACTGTAATTTCAGTGTTCGTTGTGAATTCAGACCATTATTAATATTCTTGTTAGGTAGCTATAAACTCGGGTTTTCTCCAGTTGAAATCACAGTCAATGAGAACGGATGGTGGGTGTATGAAGAGCTGCACTTTTCACACCAATTTGTTGTTTATTCTCCGTAAATTCAGTTGTTTAATGGCTCTTGGTGGAAGTGTCTCTGAAACTAGTTCTGACAAACAACCTATGTCCTCACCCAGACTTAGCAATGAACATAAGGGCCTTCCTTGTGTTACACACATGGCTCCTTGCCCATATATATTATTATATGTTACATTTAATATATCCAATATATGTATTATACATCCAAGAGGGCAGGGAAAGTTTTTAACTATGTCTTTAAAATTACAAACAAAAAAGGAAGAATCCCCTTAAATATTCAGCACACAGATGAGAGAGAAAATGCGTATGATGAAAAGATAAAAACCTTTCCTGGAAGTGTACCCACATGTGATAGGTGGTATGAAGACTCTCCTGATGCTTCGATAAGCAATTTGATTTACCAAAGAGTCATTCAAGGTAGTCTTACCGACAAAGCCATATCCACAAAGTAGTTTGGATGTACTTTGAATTATTGGTAAGTAATACGTAAGCAAAGACTGTCTAATTTTAGTAAATATTGATAGAGCAAAACAATCCAAAGTATATATAACAATCACATTTCTAGTGAAAATGTGTGTAAGTCGGTTTATTTTGAAAGGAAAAGTCCTACTCCCAGTGTCATAACCAATTAAATTCTCCAGGTAATGACCCCATTTGCATAGTGAGCGGAACCCACAAGTGGGAATTTTAATGGGCACACCACCTGAGTACAGTAATTGAGAGTGACACAACTTGAACTAGTTTTGTGCTTACCCCACTGAAAATTCTACTCAGATTATTTTTAATGTCAAGCTACAAGTCAAATTTCAAGATGATGGATTTGTTCTTTTTTAAGCACTGAGTATGAGTAAAAGAAATGCTTTAATTCTGTTATGCATTGCATATCTTTGCTTTAACTAATCTGTGGTTCTGATTCTTACCATTGCTACATTTTCTTCAGTGATTGGAATTTAATTTTATTCATTAATTTGTGAATAATTAGTTAAAAAAATAATGTTCTCAGCAGCCAAATTGCCTCTGGATTGCAATTTAATGTACTTTTACCAGAATATGTATTCTTGTTAAGCTGGCATAATAGTTTACTAAAATGTAATTGTGTAAATATGCCCAATTATTCTTTCTGATGATCTAAGAAAAATCTAATAGAATATGTATTCGTGAGTATTTCCCTCCTCCTCCACCTCGACACCAATAAAACGCCCTTCCCGCAGAGCTGATCACAAATGCCTTGTCATCTGAAGTTGTTACCTTTAAAAAATACTCTCCTTATCTCGCAGGCACTATTCATTCATGTCCTTGAAAGAACTGTGCATTCTGATCGAAGGATCATATGGCGTCCACATTAAATTATATAATAAAGGTGATCTCAAGACTCTAAGAGTCAGACACACATGATGAACTGTGCTTTCTAGGTTTTGAGATGACATTTTAAAACTTCTTTTGTTTCACTCGAAGATTGCTTGAGATCCTAACTATTTGTGGGTGTTTGACACCACTCCGCCACATCTGTAATTGGCAGAGCGAGCATCCAGCAGACAGGCTCTGTACATCTTTACACTGCAACCTACCAAGTTAAGAAATGTATTGGTTCAATATAAAACAGCAGGCTGTTTTTAGACATAGTTACTAGTGCACAAGCTTTAATATGGCTTGGCTTCATCCTATAATGAGATCTTTTGGTTCCCTGCTCAACAGGCTTTTATTCCTTTGCAAAAGGCTATGAACTATGTCAAGTGGATCAGCTGCTTTTGTACACCCTCTTTCTTGGCTTTGGAACGTAATTCTTTTGCTTCTACCCCTTTATGCATCAGACAGAACTTAAGAACCTTTTCAATTTTTCAAGCTAAACTTAGAATTGGTTTGAATTTGCTTTTTACTATTTTCCTAATAATTACATTCTCGACTGAACCTCACACAAAGACCTGCCTGGAAGTGAGCCCTTAATTGCAAAGCTCTACTTTGTCTTTAACACGTGTTATCCATACCCCATGTTGATAATGTGTCAAAGGATGGTTACCTAACGTGATTTCTTCCTGGTCCCCTCACAAGTAAATGCCGCGCTCTGTTTTAGCAAGCACGGAGGCGACGGGTGGAGGGCACACATAACAGACAAACAAGGGAACTGGAACTGGTGACCACAGGTCAGTGGGAAGGCAGGAAACTACTTATGGGGACGTTTGGCAGCTTGGGAGCTATTGGTGTCGTCCCTGTGGAAACTGCCGCACTATTGTCCCTGTCTGATGAAGCACAGGGTGGTGCAGGCTTCGGCTTGTCTAGAGATCCTGCTTTCAACAGGGTGGGACTCGGCTGTGCTCATAATCCTTTTCAATCCAGATTGCCTGTTGATTTCATTAAAATTTGACCATTTATATGGTATTTTGACTCACAGTCCTTTGAAGTCGAGGGAGCAGTCATTGTTGGGAATTTTGAGATGTGAAAATACATGGTGAATTTAGTCACCACTGATGGTTTTTGTAAAAAACACCCTCCACTTTAGGGCAGCATCACAATGCTATCACCTTTCCCACAAGCTCTTCTACAGAATCTCTGGTATTAAATGAGCAAGTAAATACAAACAGTTTTCTTATGGGAGGTGCGTAACTTCTTACCTAGGTTGGAACAATGTGAGGGTTCTGACCCCACTGAGGTAGCTAGAGAAAAGAGGCACTCACAGGGGCGCCTGGGTGGCTCAGTCCGTTATGCATTTGACTTCAGCTCAGATCATGATCTCACAGTTCCCAAGTTCGAGCCCCGCATTTTGCTCTGTGCTCACAGCTTGGAGCCTGCTTTGGACTGTGTGTTTCCCTATTTCTCTGCCCCTCCCTTGCTCATGCTCATGCTCATGCTCTGTCTCTAAAAAATAAATTATCATTGAAAACAAAAGAAACAGGCTCTTAGAAATTTATTGGTTATAGTGGGAAATAGAAATGAAGGGTTAAAGGGACACCCTTGTAAGAATTTTTGATTAAAAGATGTAAATAGTATGTGTGGATTAAACCCTATTAATATATTAACTACTGTTTAAAACAAATGGTGTGCTTTACAATAGTGTAAACGGAAAATAAAAATGGGTATTATAGTATTTGAAATTTTATCTTGCCTGTTAGGTTAGATATAATAAATTTACAGGCATATAAATCACAAGTAATTGGAAAGGGCATCAAGGTCTTGAATAATTTGAAAATAATCTCATTAATAAGTAAACTTATTCTTTAGGTGGTTGGGTAAATCTAAGTAAGCATTTAAACAGGAAGGCAAGAAGGCAAGCCAGACTCAGGACTTCAGTCTTATTTGTGTTAGGCAGTGACTTTGACATTTATAACATTAGAATCTAGGGCACTTATAGAGTTTGTATGGATAAAGAAAGGAAAGTTATTACATAAGGTTGCTTTGGTTACTCCTTGAAACGTTCAGAGAAATACCGACTACTTTAGGTGAGGAAAATGGATATAGTTAATAGATTAAGAATACAAAAATAAAATATTCCTAAATAGAAAGCTTCTGCTAAATAAATGATTGGGGGGGGTTAAATACTATAAAACATTTCCTATTACTTTAAAATTATATGACTAAAAACCCTAGATGAAAATACTTCTGATGATTTAACTTTTGGGTAAAATCAATTAAACCTAATACCCAATTTCAGAGATTTTTTTGGGTAATCTCAGTATATACATTAAAAATAAAATGATCTTTGTTTCCAATTATTTTCTTTGGAATTATCTCCCAACTTATAAAAACCATTTACTTAAGACTATGTTTTAAAATACTGTATTACCTATGATTTACACTATAAACTGATCTGAATCTTTCATAGCTTGTATATGAGCATGTCCTGAGATTTACATAAGGAAACTATGAAATCTTCAGAAAAGGAAGTAACAAGATAAAGAAAAGCCTCGTTTTAAATTATAGTTGAATTAATTCAAATCAATATAAGAATTAGATAGGAAATATGCTAAGGCACAAAGGAGAATTTCTTTTTTATTTCAAAATAATGTATTCAGGATAATACAGGTCCAGTTTAAAAATATTTAAGGTTAAGTTTCCACATTTGAAAAGAGACCAAATCTATAACTGTAAGTATAGCACTTAGTCATGATGGCCATGTAATTCAACAAAACATTTTACATACAGAAATTCTAACATATACTGAAACTATTTTCACATTTTCCTACTTTTTTTTTTTTCATTTTTAAAAATCATACAAGACACTTTATGGAAGACTGGTATAGACAATAGAGGAGAAGTGCTGTGAACATAAATATGAAAATAAAATTTCTGCTATCAGTTAATGTTCTCTGTGATGGAGAAACATTACTTTAAAAGTGCTAGTATTTTCATGGCAAATAGTAGCAGAATATATTTAAATATTAGATAAACCACTCGGTTGAAAAATTTTGCATGATAAAAAGTGACACATGTTAACAATTCCAGGTCATTAGAAGGCTTTACATGTCCATACACAGATGATATTCTTATATCCTAATATATACGCATAAGTTAACGTTGGGTATACGTAAATATTCAGATTCTGGTTACTATGAAATAGTACAAAGATGTTCTTATATTTAATGTAACAAATGAAAGACACTCTTTAGACAAGAGAAAGACAGCTGTTTCCTAGAATTCTATTTAAACCCGACAATTTAAAGGCTGTGTGTGTGTGTGTGTGTGTGTGTGTGTGTGTATGCACATAGCACTGAAAAAGGGATTCAAGAGTTTGCTGACTTTTTTAAGTCCTTTCAGTAATGACAGAAGTAGAACTAGGTTTTACCTCAAAGGAAAAATTGTAGGTGACATTCCTATGCTTGAGGTTTAAAACCTTTCTTAAAAGGCTAGGTTTGTTAAAGGCTTCCTAAAAATAGGCATTTGTTTTTATCATGAGTTTGAATTTCAACTGGAGGAACTGAAAATAACTATTAATCCAAAAGTATGCTTTCAGAATGTCTATAAGGAATTACCTTAAATCAAAGCAAACTACTATTTTGAGGAGATCAGACTTAGTAGGAGAGCACATAGTATGGAAATTTACTCCCCTTTTCATCTGGGCTACACAAAGTGTCTATCTCTTACTAACTGTATACTTAGTCTTGTAATGGACTTATTTCTTTACACTGGCAGCATCTTTATAACCTGTCCTGTTGGTTTAATTTAACATAAAATTGCAATACTGACATTTGGTCACAATAGTGGACGTCAAGTTCCCCACTGCTTTGGAAGGAATGGTTTATATTTAAGGTGAGCTGTCTTCATAAAATATAACATCAGTTACGAAGCAAAACAAACAACCATTCTTCCCTTTGAAAAGACTTAAAGCTCCAAAAATTAAAAAAAATTTTTTTAATAAATCAGAATCAGAATACTGGTATTTTAATATTTTAAAAATCACCAAACTTAAATGCAATTTGTCAAAAGCATTCCATGTCCTTTATAAAATAGAGCTATTTTAATAAATCATTATGTTATCAAAAACATTATTTAAATTATGTAAAAAAATTATTGCATACTTTTAGTTAAATTTTATACTTTTTTTTTTTTAAAGCTGTATTCCTGCAACCAAAGAAGATACATAAGGTATTTTTCTTTTAGCTGCTTAAGGACACACACAGTTTGGGCTCCCATCTAAAACTTGGTCCTAAATCTAATTCATTCAAGCCATAGATGGATCATTCATCCTAAAAGGCCTTTTCAAATACCACCTTCTCCTTGAGGCCCTGTGCACATTCCAGGGTACAAGAGCTCTTCTTCTCCTTGTACTCCTAGAGCCTTTTCGGTCCTTCTCTTGCATAAGCCTCACTTCGGTATGCCCTGAGGAATGGTCCATACCTTACAGGTCTCTTTGCTCTGTTAAACTGTACACTCCTCTGGATGGGAGTTGAATGGCATCCATCTCTGCATCTGAGCAGGCGATTAGATACAGGAGGAACTCAATGTCTGTTGAACTAGTGGAGAAAGTGAAAACAGAGCACGGAGATTAACACAGGGTGCCCAACTATGGTGTGTGTTTGTTTCCCAAAGTTCACTTTAAAGGAAAGAAATGCCTACTTTGAACCAGGGATAGATAAACATCAAAAATAAATTGTCTGGTTTAAATACCCACAGAGAAATAATACATTTGGAGCAAGAGACTCCTAAGAATAGTTAAATAGAAATATGTATAAAAAGGAGGAGACATTTAGCATTCCTTTTGGGGTCAAAATGTCCCTCAGTCATTGTAACCTATTAAGTTTACAAGTAGTTAAAATTTCACATATTAAACCATGTAGATTTGGTTAGAGAAGGCTTTCAGAGATTACTTAATGAGTGAACAGTGCAAATACTGGCTTGCTTCATGAGAATCCTACCATGTGCTTTTCTGCCCCCTTAAAAATCCTAAAACTCTCCAGTTTTAACACAATAGATGATAAATATCTATGAAGGAAAACAAATTCCACAGCATTCCATACAGATTTCCAGACAGTCTGATGATTCACAACAGGCATCCATGATGCCACAATCCATGTCACAAGGGCAGTTACAGTCCTCCCCCATTTCATCTCCACAGCAACAGCAGCAGGCTTCTGAGGTGCAGATGCCACACGAAGCTTGGCCCAGGACAATATTGCAGAGGGTCAGGAATTCACAGAACAAGCAGGCCAGGATACAGTGGACACAGCAATCTTCATTTTCAGTTGGGAAGAGACCACATATGAGGGAAAGAATGAACACAATTATGTAAGTCATCAATGGACTGAATAATAAGTGATCAAAATAAGTAATCCAGAACACAGCGACATGCACTCTTAGAAGTCTTTCTGTGAGCTGGAAGCTCACAAAGAAACTTAAGTTAAATTTTAGAGGAGCAATCTTTAGATGTAGGTATTGCATTTAGGAAAAATACCAGAGGTACTGTTGTTGTGTGTACGGGTGTGTTGCATGAAGATTAGATTTTATGTTACTCTCATACATTGTGCACTGTGCAGTGGTCTTGGTTGTGGGTTTCGCTTCTCTGTGTCTCTTAACCAGCCCCCCATTATCCTATTACTCTTTATAACAGAGGCTAAAACAATTCTGTGACAGTAAAGTCCTTTAGAAATAGAAATTTGCTCCACCCCACTGTGCCAAAGTTGGAAGGAATAGAAAATTCCATAGGATATAGTCAGTATATTATTGAGTACATCATGATGTATAAGTACTTGAACTGTTCTAAAGAGCTAATGAGCTAGATTATTATCATATTAAGAAACTAGCAGTTAACTGGCAGTAAGCCAGTTCTATTCAGTATGCCTTCAAAGAAAGACTCCTATTAACCAGTTCTAACATTTCTGACCTTAACTTTCTATTCTGTTAAAGAAAGTTTGTATTTCACAGCTGAAAGGAGAACCTACAAAACTCACTTGACATTGAAGAACCATTAACTGAATATTCTGCAAACACTAAGAATATTACTTAAGTATTACTAAGAATATTAAGTATTAATCATAAATACATCATACATCAAACTATCTGTAATGCATCTATCAATTTTAAAGGGGGAAAGAATGGTCACCCCACCTAGCCTCAGAAGTGGAAGGTTATATCTTTGAAGCCTCCTTTGGTCCCTAATAGGTAGATTTTCCTCTCTTGATTTATGATCATTGTCTTGAATTTTGACTCAATCTTTCCCTTACCATTGCACTTTATACAACAGTGAATGTATAAACATCCCTACATAACTGATCAAAAAGGAAAGGATACCTTATGAATTCCTGTAACATTTTTTGCTCAACACCGTGTTTCAGATTTCCCCTCACTGATTCATGTCACTGTAGCTCACTTATCTTCCAGGTATAGAGTATCCCAACTGATTTAATAT
This sequence comes from Suricata suricatta, assembly GCF_006229205.1. NCBI lineage: Eukaryota > Metazoa > Chordata > Mammalia > Carnivora > Herpestidae > Suricata > Suricata suricatta. The sequence goes on from NC_043701.1 coordinate 34,091,066, forward strand.
ACCATAATTTATTTATCCATACTGTTAATGAATATCTTTGTCATGTCCAGTGTTTTTGCTACTCTAAACATCACTGCTGGGAACGGCTTTGTGCAAGTGTCCAAGAACATACAGGATATATAACTAGCAGAACCATTGGCTCATGGGATATGCAAATAGGTTTCCAAAGTGGTTGCTCCAGAGTTTACTCCCCACAAACCAAATTTGAGAATGCTCACTGTCTGCAGCCTCACTAATCGTGGAAACTGTCATACTTTCATATATGTCAGTCAGGTGAGTGTGAAACAGGATCTCATGGTGGTTTTACTTTGCATTTACTTAGTTACTAGTACGCTTGGACATCTTTTCCTGTTTGGCCATTCATGTGGTCTCTTCTTTGAAAGAGGTGTCAGGGTGTTCATGTTTTCCCCTCATTGTTCTATTAAGTTGTACTTTTTTTCTTACTGATTTTAGATGTTCTTCATAGGTTCGAGATACCAATCCTTTCTCAAAAATGACTGTTTGCTCTCAGTATGTGGTTTTTCTTATGTTAAAGTAAAATAAAAAGAGACAGACAAGTTAATTTTCAGACCTTGAGAGTTTAAAGTAATAAAGATAAATCCAAGTCAAACTTGTTGTTAGCTGGAGATATGGGATTGATGAGAGGGCTGAGGAGGCAGTAACAAGATCCGGTAGCAGAATGAAATAAAAAGTGCTAGTGGCTGATTCAAAAGAAGGGAGCCCAGCAATCAGGAGGGAGAGACTGAATGTGATGAATGAGAAATCAACAGCTCTCAGGATAATTCCAAACTAAACAGCTCACTGCCACTCACAAGACCTCTCTATTCATTGGAGAATGAAAATCCCTTCCCGATTTTAGATGACACTTGTCATACAGAATTGAGAAGCCTTAAACCTAGAATAGGATCTGTCCAAATTCCTATTTTAGCCAACAAGATTCACAGATCAATTTAAGTCTGTTAAACTCCCTTTGTATTTTTAGTAAACAAAATGGAAAAAAAAAGTTCTTAGCTATAAATAGATCAAACACGGCTTTCTAGCCTATCTTCTACAACAAAATGTGATTTCTGTACCTAATAGGTGTGAGTGGTTGTCTTGCAGAGAATGGGAAGCCCAGCGTAAATGAAGGAAAATTATTTGCATGTTAAGAAATCTGTTATCTTAGGACAAAAAGGTTTTCATTATCTCATTAAAAAACTATTTTAGATACTTTACTAATGTCTATTTAAGGTTTTTCCCAAATATTAATTCACTTACTTCTAATAATATTCAAGAAGCAGTACTGGCATTATCTGTGTTTTACCAATACAGACAGAAAATTTAGAAAATTTGCCCAGAGTCCTCCAGGCCCTCAGCAGCAGCGCCAGGGTGAGAGGCACACGGTTCCAGGGAAAGGCCCTACTCTAATCCAGCATGCTGTGTTGACCGCAGGGGTGGCCCGCTTGGTTCATCTTCCTCGGGGGAAGATCAGTTATAAACCCAAAACTCCCTGATTTGTCTTGATCTGTTTTTAGCCTTGATTCATGTTCCTTTCCTTTCTAAAGATGATTCTGAATTTCACTTTGAATGAAGAGTTGATAGTTCAGGTTAACCTTCAACAAGAGCGAGCAAAGTCTGTGAGCTGGAGAACTGATAAACTGCCAGTTACATTGTGGAGACAGACCTGAGAGGGTGGGCAGCGGAGAGCGAGAGGGAATGTCTCAAAAGAAGCAAATCTGTAAATGTAGAACCTAAAAATTAAGGTCCACAGTTACATGAACAAAAGCAGTGAACAGATTACATGGGAATTCTGGTACCACATGGTAATGACACAGGGTTTAAAAGAATAAGTTCTCTGGGTAAATACTAAAGCTAAAAAAAAAAAAAAAGAAAAGAAAAAAGACATCCTCTTAGAACACAGGTCCTACATAATCTACTAGAAAACCACTCTGAGCTACTCTTAAAAACCAGTCTATTAAAGGGCACCTAAAACAGCCACAAGCCAAACTGCATCTTAGAGATTAAAGTGATATTAAATAAGGTGCATTTACAGGGACATGTACCACAAACACAGTCATTACTTGTACTTTATAAGAACTTCCTAGGTATGAAAACAACAAAAGAAACTAAAGGATCTGCAAATTCTATCAAATCAATTTAATAATCTGATTTTTATTCCTTGCCAAAAACATTCCTTTTAGTTGTGTTTTAGAAAGGGCACTTTGTGACCTGGGGCAGTGAAAAGGTTAAACTAAGACAAAATAACTCACAGAGTTTCTTCCACTATCACCCCCACCACCCCCAGGGGAATCAAGAATCATAAAAGGCATTACAATGTTGGTTTTATTTGAAGCAAAGAGAAGATTCTAAGATTTAGCAAACTAAGAAGACTTCAATAGAGAAACTTTAAAAAAAAAGAAGAGTCTTCTGCATAGATGATAGTTCATAGTCAGAAATAATTCTTTTTTCCCCCTGGTTCTTGAGGTTTTTCATTTTTATGGTTTTATTCAGTCATACTTGCAGTTTTTGCCAAAAGCATTTAACCTTTGAGAAGCCAACTAGGTTCTGGGAAGGATGCCTATCCCAAACTGGGCCAAGCAAGAATTGCACAATTCAGTGCGCTGTGAAAGGGGAACTCAGCACAAGACTGACAGCTACTGTAAATTGAGGAAAACAAAGGAACACACCAGCAGCCAAGTAGCTTGCAAGAAAGCATAAAAGGAAAACTGTAATGCAACATTTGATTAAAAACAAAACAAAACAAATCTGTTATGAATGGCTGCAGACACAAACCCAAACAAAATATCTGAATCCTATGAAAGGTCATCAGTGGCAAACCCCTGGAGCTGGTCTATCTGGAAAGCATCTGGCTGCTCCAGGCCTTGAAGGCAACAACAGAAACCTACTTCAGTAGCATCTTAGGTGACTCTGGAAATGTCCATGACTGGCCCAAGGGGCTTTGGTCTGTTTAAAATAAGGCTGAAGACTCATTTTGATAAGAATACATCAATTGAATAATGAAACCATCCCAAATTGATTGACCTCATCATAGGTGGCCCCAAATGCTCAGAAAATAGGAGGGAGAGCCATCAGAAAACTATCTGCACAGTAAACTCAGCTGTGTTATAAGTGAGTCGGTTACATTTCTTGCGTTTTCTTTTTTTAAGATGTGGTATGACAGATGCTCTGAATTTCTTGGAACCAAGACCCCAAACAGCAGAGTACTGGGAAGCGCAGAGCAGTGAATTCTGAGAATAACCCACAAAACAGATTTGTATGCATTTTATCTCGACTAATCTCTAATAACATTTCCTTTGACTTCAGCGCTTGAAACGACTTTCTTAACCAAGTCCCCAACAAGTAAACTATATACTGAGAAACAGAAGCTTGTTAACATTGTTAGCAGTCTAACAGTATGCCAAAAAGCAATTGCAGATTAGAACATGAGCAGTCAATTATGCATAATGAGTCATTCAACAATTGCACTCAGATCAAACCTGACTTCACACCCAAAGCTACAGAGAACCCAGAGGTGTTCCCATGTCTTGAACTGCTAAGGCTCACTTCTGCCCAGTGGGGGTTACGGAGGGGCTCACCTTTGTGCGGATGTCTGACTGGTTGGTGGCTTTCTTCTTCCCAGACGTGGCTTGACTGCAACTGTTGTTTCTCCAGGCAAAATCAGAAAGCCGGCTAGAAGTGGGCCTTAGGAATCCTGAATTGCAGCCAGGATGGCGAACTTAGCATCTGGCCTATGTGAAAAGCCAGCTGTGAGGGTGAGACACAGACCCCTCCAGGGAGTTGTGCTCCTCAAGTGTTCATAGGGGCAGGAGGTATTTACTAATACAGCACGGTAGCTCAGCTCCAAGTAGCTCTGTGTCTCCCAGCCAGAGGACGCACAGCGTTCTGGCCTAAAGCCCTAGAATGACCCGCTGCCTGCACAAACTGGCCTGGAGCATACCTCCTACACAGAACTCTCTGGCACACTGCTGTCCCTGTGAGGCCATGCATCTTAGCCAGAACATAGTCAACATTTTCCTAATGGGGACGAAAGAGAGTTAGTTCAGGAGGTAAAAGAAAGAGAAAAGCGGTATTTTCCACTGCAGTGCAGAGAAGACCATGCTTAGGAAAACTGAACAATTCTCTTTACTATTATCTTTCCTTTAGGCCAACTCAAAAGAACCTTGGAAAAAAAAATAGCACCGTTCTCCCACACCCCACAAAGGGACTCTTTGATAATTTTCCTAGCACATGTCCAAATTCTGGATTCCATCCTGTACCTATGGCAGGTGCATTTGCAGTTTACATTACAGTAGGTGGAAGGCACATATTTTTTTTGCTTCTTTTACTCGTTTATTCTGTTGCATGCTCCATGGCTGATTCATTAAATATCCCAAACTCTCTGATGAGATTTGATCCAGTAATTGTTAGTCATTACTTAACCATAGGACTGAGTCAAGTAGTCCTTTCTAAAGAGTTGCATCTTACACAGTCTAGAAACATAATGTATCTACCAAACACCTTCCCCTCCCCCTCAGGAGCTGTACACAGAAATCTGAAGAGGAGTAAAAGCTCAGTTAGTAGATGTGTTTCTTTAAAATATTTTACAGGTAGTTAATATATAGGGAGAGAAGAGGATAAGAAAAAGCTAAAAAATACAGATGGTCCAGATAACATTTGCATTAACTCTCGGAATCTCTGTAACACTAAGATCACAAATTTGATAGCTGGTAATAATAGTACTGTCCTCAGAGGGTTACAGTGAAGATAAAAAGGGACAATGCAGATAAAGGACTCAAGAAGGGGGGTGCTGGGGTGGCTTAGTTGGTTTAACATCTGACTTTTGATTTCTGCTCAGGTCATGATCTCACAGTTTTTGAGTTTGAGCCCCACATCAGGCTCTACCCTACCAGTGCAAAGCCTGCTTGGGATTCTCTTTCTCTCTTTCTCCCCTTTGCTGCCTGTCTTCTCCCTCTCCCATCCCCTCCTCCCTCCCTTCCACCCTCTCCCCCCCCAAAATAAACTTAAAAAGTACTCAAGAAGGGATTTATCATGTAATGCTTATTAAATGTTGTTACTATGATAGCAATGAAGACAATAGAAAAATATTTATTTTGGGAAGGCTACACCTCCCTCCCAACCAATAGACTTCATTCACCCTGATTACACCAAAATTGGGCCATTCCATTTTAATCTAAGGAGTTTTATAAAAGGCTCAGTCCATAGTTGAAACACTTGAAGAAAAGACACAAACAAAATGGCAACTTTAAGAGACAGAATCTACAGAAGAGTGAAGCAGAAATCTGTCCAGAAAAATAGTAAATCTTATGTTTGACTACAGCAGAAGACTTAAAATAATCATCTTTTTGCATATTTAAATTATCTATTTTCTAAGGAAGCTAGGAGGAATAAACAGAGTAAGACTATACTTTATCTGAACCTATTCAATGCTGACACTATTCAGTCGGCCAGTTGGAATATCTTTAATCCAAAAAGTTTAATAAAAAAGTTGAATATAACTCTAGGAGAACAAAATGCACTTTAGATCTTAAAAGCATTTTCCTAGAAAGAATATGTCTAACAGTGTCTCCTAAAATTGGTCACAAAACCATCTATGGCTAGGGAAAAAATACACTTTTTCATTAAAACTAGAGGATTTACGTTCTATAGCTGTATAAAAATGATCTAAGAAATCTCTCCACAAACCTTAACGTCTTCCCCATTTTTCACAACTGTGACAATTTCACATTTACCACTTCAGTTTCCCCTATGATCCGTGGAGGCCTAAATATTGTGCAAGGTACATTATGAAGTCTGTTTAAGTCAAATAGTACCCAATGGGGTGATCCTGCAAAAGGTGGTGGTGATGATGATAAGAACAGGGAAAGAACCCCTTGCTATATCACATGCTTTTTATGTATTTATACTTACTGAGGTATAATTAACATAGACTGAGGTCTCCTGAAACCAATATTGTGCTGTATGTTAACTAGAAATTAAATAAAAATTTGAAAAGAAAAATAAAGCCTATAACCAGGCATACAACATAATAATTCAATATAGCTGCACTGTGAAATGATCACCACAATGTCTAGTTAATATCTGCCACTATAGTTTTTTTCCTTAGGAGAGCTTTTTAATATCTATTCTCTTATCAACTTTCAGATATGCAATATGTTAACTATAGTCACCAGGCTGTACAGTACATCCCCATCACTTATATTATAACTGAAGTCTGTTACTTTTGGACTTTTTCATTCATTTTACCCATGTCCACCCCCTGCCTCAGGCCACCACCAATCTGTTCTTTATATCTATGAACTCATGGTTTTGTTTTTACATGCCACATATAAGTGAGATCATATGGTATTTATCTTTTCCTGACTTACACACTTAGCATAATGCCCTCAAGGTCCATCCATGTTGTTGGAAAGGCAAGATCTGTCCTTTTTTTATGGCTGAATAATGTTCAGTTGTGTGTATACACACACACACACACACACACACACACACTCACAAATATATAATGTATATATCCATCACATCATCTTTTCCCAGTCATCCATTGGAAAACATTGTTTCTGTATCTTGACTATTATAAATAATGCTGCAGTGAACATGGTGGGTGGATATATCTTTCTGAATTAGTCTTTTCATTTCCATTGGATAAATACCCAAAACTAGAATTACTGGGTTATATGGTAAGTCTGTTTTTAATTTCTGAGCAACCTCCATACTGTTTTCAATAGTGGCTAAAATTTACATTCCCACCAACAGTGTGCTTTTTCCCATAACCTCAAGAACATACCACTTGTTTTTTCTTGTTGCTAATAGCCAATCTGACAAGTGTGACATGGTATTTCATTATGGTTTTAATTTCTATTTTCTTGATAATTAGTGATGTCGAGCACCTTTTCATGGAACTGTTTGTTGGCCACCTGTATATCGTGTTTGGAAAAAGATCTTCTGCCCATTTTTAATCAGATTTTTTTCTGTTGTATGAATTCTCTCTATATTATGGATATTAACTCATTAGATATGTTTTGGAAATGTTTCTCTTATTTGATAGCTTATGATTTTGTTTTGTTGGTGGATTCCTTTGTGTGGAAGCCTTTTAGTTTGATGTAGTTCTACTTGTTTATTTTAGGTTGGTTTTTGGTGTCAAGTCTAAAAACTCAACACAAAATTAGATGTCAAGAAGCAGCTTACTGAGTATGTTTCCTTCGAGGAGTTTTATGACTTCAGGTCTTATAAGTCTTTCATCTATTTAGAGTGAACTTTTGTGTAGGGTATATAATATGGTCCAGTTTCATTCTTTTGCATACAGCTGCCTAGTTTTCTCAGTACCATTTACTGAAGAAACTTTTACTCACTGCATATTCTTGGCTCACTGTCAAATATTAACTGATCCTATATACATGGATTTATTGCCGGGCTCTCTGTTCTGTTCCATTGATCCATGTGTCTGTTTTTATGCCAATACCATCATGCTTTGATTACCACAACTTTGTAATATAGCCTGAAATCTGAGAGTGTGATGCTTCCAGCTTTGTTGTTCTTTCTCAGGATTGCTTTGGCTATTCAGAGTCTTTTGTAGTTCCAAACAAACTTTAGGATTTTTTTGTTCTGTTTCTATTAATGTCCTTGCCATTTTGATAGGGATTTCATTGAAACTGTAGATTTTTTTAGGTACTAAGGACATTTTAACAGTGTTCTTCCAATCCGTGAGCACAGAATATTTTCATATAGATTTGTGCTGTCTTAGGTTTCTTTCACCATGTCTGGTAATTTTTAGTGTACAAATCTTTTACCTTCATTAAATTCATTCCTATGCATTTTATTTTTTTGATGCATTTTTAAAGGGGATTGTTTTCATAATTTCTCTTTCTGATAGTTTGTTATTACTGTGTAGAAATGCCACAGATTTTTCATACTGATTTTGGATCCCACAACTTTACTGAATTTGCTGATTAGGTCTAAGTTTTATGTAGGCATCTTTAGAGTTTTCCACACATATCTATGTCACCTGCAAATAGCAATAGTTTTACTTCTTACTTTCCAATTTGTATGTCTTCTGTTTCTTATTCCTGCCTAATTGTTCTGGTCAGAATTTACAATATTGAATAAAAGTTGTGAGAGTGGGCATCCTTGTTTTATTCTTGATATCAGAGGAAAAACTTTCAAGCTTTCCACCATTACGGTATTAGCTGTGGGCTGGTCATATACAGCTTTTATTATGTTGAGATACTTTCCCTCTATATACAATTGTTGAGATTTTTTATCATACATTTTTGTTTTATAACTGAAAATGTCTATTTTTCTACTTATTTGATAGTTTGGCTGAGTGAAAGATTCTAGGTTAGAGATAATTTCCTTTAGAAGTTTTCTTGCATTGTGTCATTTCCTTCTTAATTTCTGGTGTTGCCGTCAAAGTTTCATGCCATTCTGACTCTTTAACTTTTGTTTAGGGCTTTGCTTACTTTCCAGAAGATTTTAGAATATTCTCTTCTCCATTCCATCCTCTTTTGGCATGAGTTTAGTTTCATTTACTGTTATAGGCCCTGCATGGATAGAAGCTGGCAAGTTCTTGAGTTCTAGGGATATTTTGAATTGTTTCCTTTTTCTTTAATTTAATTTATATCCATGTTAGTTAGCCTATAGTGCAACAATGATTTCAGGAGTAGATTCTTTAATGCCCCTTACCCATTTAGCACCCCCCACAATCCCTCCAGTATCCCTCTGTTCCTCTGTTCTCCATATTTAAGAGTCTCTTATGTTTTGTACCCCTCCCTGTTTTTATATTATTTTTGCTTTCCTTCCCTTATGTTTAGCTGTTTTGTCTCTTAAATTCCTCATATGAGTAAAGTCATATGATGTTTGTCTTTCTCTAATTTCACTTAGCATAATATCCTCTAGGTCCATCCACGCAGGGGCAAGTGGCAAGACTTCATTCTTTTTGATTGCTAAGTAATACTCCATTGTGTGTGTGTATAGATAGATATATATAAGTCACATATTATTTATCCATACATCCATCCATCAATGGGCATTTAAGCTCTTTCCATACTTTGGCTATTGTTGATAGTGCTACTATAAACACTGGGGTACATGCACCCCTTCAAAACAGGATACCTGTATCCCCTGGATAAATACCTAGTAGTGCAATTGCTGGGTCACAGGGTAGTTCTATTTTTAATTCTTTGAGGAACCTCCACACGGTTTTCCAGAGTGGCTGCACCAGCTTGCATTCCCACCAGAAGGGCAAAGGAGATCCTCTTTCTCTGCATCCTCACCAGCATCTGTTGTTGCCTGAGTTTTTAACGTTAGCCATTCTGATAGGTGTGAGGTGGTATCTCATTGTGGGCTGGATTTGTATTTCCCTGATGTTGAGTGATGTTGAGCATTTTTTCATGTGTCAGTTGGCCATCTGGATGTCTTCCTTGGAGAAGTGTCTCTTCATTTCTTTTGTCCATTTCTTCACTGGATTGTTTGTTTTTTGGGTGTTGAGTTTGATAAATTCTTAATAGATTTTGGATACTAACCCTTTATCTGATGTGCCATTTGCAAATATCTTCTCCCATTCCATCAGTCACCTTTTGTTTTGCTGATTGTTTCCTTCACCTGGGAGAAGCTTTTTATTTTGATGAGGTTTTGATAGTTCATTTTTGCTTTTGTTTCATTTCCCTTATCTCCAGAGACATGTTGAGTAAGAAGTTGCTGCAGCCAAGGTCAAAGAGGTTTTTGCTTGCTTTCTCCTCAAGGATTTTGATGGCTTCCTATCTTACATTTAGGTCTTTCAGCCATTTTAAGTTTATTTTTGTGTATGGTGTAAGAAAGTGGTCCAGGGTCATTTTTCTGCATATCACTGTCCAGTTTTCTCAGCACCACTTGCTGAGGAGATCGTCTTTATTCCACTGGATATTTCCTGCTTTGTTAAAGATTTGTGGGCCCATTTCTGGGTTCTCTATTCCCTTCCATTGATCTGAGTTTGTTTTTGTGCCACTACCATACTGTCTTGATAATTACAGCTTTGTAATACAGCTTGAAGTTTGGGACTGTGATGCCTCCAGCTTTGGTTTTCTTTTTCTAGGTTGCTTTCACTATTCCGGGTCTTTTCTGATTCTGTACAGATGTTAGGATTGTTGATCTAGCTCTGTGAAGAATGCTGGTGTTATTTTGATAGGGATTGCATTGAATATGTAGATTGATTTGGGTAGTATTGACATCTTAACAATATTTGTTCTTCCTATCTAGGAGCATGAAATATGTTTCCATTTTTTGTGTGTCTTCTTCAATTTCTTGCATAAGCTTTCTATAGTTTTCAGTGTATAGATTTTTCACCTTTTTAGCTAGATTTATTCCTAGGTATTTTATGGTTTTTGGTATAACTGTAAATGGGATCGATTCCTTGAGTTCTTTTTCTGTTGCTTCATTATTGGTGTATAGGAATGCAACTGATTTTGGTGTATTGATTTTATACTTTGCCCAGCAAATTATGAATTGCTGAATTATGGACCAGTTCTAGCAGTTTTTTGGGTTTTCCATGTATCATGTCATCTCTGAAGAGTGAAAGTCTGACCTCCTCCTGGCTGATTTGGATGCCTTTTAGATCTTTGTGTTGTCTGATTGCTGAAGCTAAGATTTACAATACTATGTTGATTAACAGTGGCGAGAGTGGATATCCCTATTTTGTTCACGACCTTAAAGCTTTGAAAGCTCTCAGTTTTTCCCCACTGAGGATGATATTATCAGTGGATCTTTCATATATGGCTTTTATGATCTTGAGGTTTGATCCTCCTATCCCTACTCTCTTGAGAGTTTTTATCAAGAAAGGATGCCATATTTTGTCAAATGCTTTCTCTGCATCTGTTGAGAGGATCATGTGGTTCTTGTCCTTTTATTGATGTGATGAATCACACTGATTGTTCTGTAGATATTGAACCAGCCCTGCATCCCAGGTATAAATCCCACTTGGTCATGGTGAATACTTTTTCTTAATGTGTTGTTGGATCTGATTAGCTAATATCTTGTTGAGGATTTTTGCATCCATGTTCATCCGGGAAATTGGTTTCGAGTTCTCCTTTTTAGAGGGGTCGTTGGTTTTAAAATCAAGGTAATGCTGGCTTCATAGAAGGAGTTTGGAAGTTTTCCTTCTATTTCTATTTTTTTGGAACAGCTTTTAACACCGATTCTAAAAAAATAGAAATGGAAGGAAAACTATCATAAATTTATGTTGAATTTTGTCATAGTTTTTATGTACCTATAGGTGACATTTTATTAAGATTGTATATACTTCATTTTATTATTCTTCATTTTATTAACATGGTATATACATTGATTTGCAGAACTGAACTGTCCTTGCATCTCTGGAATAAATACTATCTGATCATAATCTCTGATCTCTCAAATGTACTGTTTAATTTTGTTTACTAATATTTTGTTGAGGGGTTTTCCATGTATGTTTGTCAGGAATACTGACCTATAATTTTTTTTCTTGTGGCATCCTTGTATTGTTTTTGTATCAGGGTAATGCTGGTCTTATAAAAATGAATTTGTAAGTGTTCCCTCCTCTTCTATTATTTTGGGAGAGTTTGAGAAGGATTGGTTTTACTTCTTTAAATGTTTGGTAGAAATCACCAGTGAACCCATCTGGTCCTGACTTTTATTTGTTTGGGAGATCTTTGATTACTGCTTCAATCTCCCTACTAGTAATCAGTCTGTTCAAATTTTATATTTTATTGTGATAAAATATATAATAGGTGTATTATTTATAATAAATAATGAATACACCTGGTAAGTTTGTTTGGGAATTTATCCATTTCTTCTAGATTGTCAAGTGTGTTGGAACATAATTGGTCAAAGTAGTCTCTCACAATATTTTGTATCTCTATGATATCAGTATAATGTCTCCTCTTTCATCTATGATTTTGAGTTTCTTGTTTGTCTTTTCTTTGGTGAATTTAGGTAAAGGTTCATCAATTTTGCTTATCTTCTCAAAGAACCAGCTGTTGGTTTCATCGATCATTTCTATTGTCTTCTTAGCCTCTGTTTTATTTCCACTTGATCTTTGTTACTTCTTTCTTCTACCAACTTTGTTCTTCACTTGGTTTTCTAATGCTTTAAGGTGTCAGTTTATATTACTTAGGGTTTTTCTTTCTTGGGGTAGACATTTATTATGAACTTCCCTTGTAAAACTGCTTATGCTACATCCATTAGCATTATGTTGTTCGTGTATTTTCATTTTCTTTGGGTACTTTTTAATTTTTCCTTTGACCCATTGGTTGTATAGTAGAATATTGTTAATTTCACCATATTTGTGACTTTTCCATTTTTCTTGTAATTGATTTCTAATTCCATACCACTGTGGTTGGAAAAGTTGCTTGATATGATTTCAGTCTTCTTGAATTCAACAGACTTATTTTGGGGCCTAATATGCTCTATCATAAAGAATATTCTATTTGTACTAGTTAAGAATGTGTATTCTGTTACTTTTGTGTGTAATGCTGTGTATATCTGCTAAGTCTATCTGGTCTAATGAGTTACTTAAGGACAATGTTTCCTTATTGATTTTCTGTCTGATCTATCTACTGATGAAAGAATACTAAAGTCCTGTACTATTATTGTATCATTATCTCTCCATTTGGGTCTATAAATATTTGCTTTATATATTTAGGTGTTCCTATGTGGGTGCTTAAATGTTTACATGTTATATTCTTTTGTTGAATTGACCCTTTTTATCATTATGCAATTAACTTCTCTTTTTCCAGTCCTTGTTTTAAAGTTTTATCTGATATAAATAGAGCTACTCCATCTTTTTTGGTTTCACTTTACATGTGAAGTGAGTCTTTTGAAGTCAGCATACAGATGAGTCTTGTGTTTTCATACAACCATTCTTTTAATTGAAGAATTTAGTCCATTTATATTTAAAATAATTATTGATAGGTATGTACTTACTGCCACTTCTTACACTTTATTTATTTATTTACTGAGAGAGACAGAGAGGAACACAAGCGGGGTGGGGGGCGGGCAGAGAGGGAAAGGGAGTGAGAATCCCAAGCAGGCTTAGTGCTGACAGCACACCTTGATTCCACAAACCATGAGATCATGACCAGAGCAGAAATCAAAAGCTGGAAGCTCAACTGACTGAGTCACCCAGCTGCCCCTTACTGTCATTTAAGTGGGTTTTTTTTTTTTTTTTTTTTTTTTTTTTTTTTTTTTTTTTTTTTTTTTTTTTTTTTTTTTTTTTTTTTTTTTTTTTTTTTTTTTGCTGTTTTGTAGTTCTGTTTATTTCTTTCACTTGGTCTTTTTCTTTGTAACTTGATAATTTTCTATAGTGGTTATCCTTCGATTATGCTTAGATATGCCTCATGGTTTTCATATTTTATGTGTCTACTACAGGTTTTTGCTTTGTGGTAATTAAGAGGCTTACATATAATGACCTAACAGTCTATTTTAAGTTTATAACTTCAGCTTTGATGCATTCTAAAGCTCTACGTTTTTATTTCCCCCCTTTTTTGATGTCACATTTTACATATTTTTATCTTAACTACTTATTGTGGTTATTTTTACTGCTTTTGTCTCGAATAGCTTTGTAAGTGATTAATCTGCCATGTTTATATTAGATTATTTTGAATTTTACTCTACATTTACTTTTACCACTGAGATTTATACTTTCATATGTTTTCCTGTTAGTAATTAGTGCTCTTTTCTCTTCAGCTTAAAGAAGTTCCTTTAACATTTACTGCAGGCCAGGCTTAGCTTTTGTCTTTCTGGAAAACTCTTTTGCCTGAAATCCAGAATAACAGCTTTGCTAAAGAGTGTTCTTGGTTACAATTTTTTTTTCTTTGAGGATTTGAAATCCATTATACCATTTCTCTTCAGCAAAGTTTCTGCTGAAAAATCTGAGGATCGTCTACAGGGGTTCCCTGTACATACATTTTTCTCTTGCTGCTTCTAAGATTATCTCCTTCGCCTTAACTTTGGAAATATTAATTATGATATGTCTTGGTGTGAGTCTCCTTGAGTTCATCTTCTTTGGCAATCTCTCAGCTTCTGGTATCTGTTTTCTTCAAGAGGTTAGAAAAACTCTCAGCCATTACTTCTTCCAATAACTTTTCTGCCCCTTTCTTTTCCCTCTGTGATCCCTTTAATGTTGGTCTGCTCAGTGTTGTCACATAACTCCCTTAAGTTACCTTAACTTTTCCATTCTTTTTTTCTTTATGCTGCTCTGATGAGGGGAGCTCCTCTGCCCTGTTTTCAAGCTCCCTGATCTTTTCTTCTGCTTCATAGTGGACTGTTGAATCCTTCTAGTGTATTTTTCAGTTTGGTTTTGTATTCTTCAGCTTTGTGACTTCCATGTGGCAGTTTCTTATATTTCTAAGTTCTCACTGTGTCCACTCATTCTTCTTCCACGTTTGGTGAACATCTTTAAAGCCATTGTTTTGAACCCTTTGGCAGGTAAACTACTTATCTCCATTTAATTAAGAACTTTTTCTTAGGGTTTACCTTCTTCTTTCTTTTGAAACTTATTCCTCTCTATCCATTGTTTTGACTCTCTGTGTTGGCTTCTATGCATTAGATAAAACAGCTACTTTGCTCAGTCTGAAGGAATGGCTTGGTGTAGCAGATAAATCTCTTGTTCAACCCTGGTCTAGCTTGTGGTTGTCCAAAGTGTTTTAGTGGCTCCCAGTGGCTGAGGGTGTCCCAAGGGGAGGATCTCAGTCAGCACCTAGATTCAGGCTATCTGGAAGACAGATCCCCTCCCACCCCCAGCAGCATCAGCTCGTAAAGAATGCAAACATAAATAGTCTTGTGGCACTAAAAGTATAAGCCCCACTGGCTTCCAAGGCCAGGCAATCTCTAGAGGTGTCTATTGGTGGCAGTCACAAAAATCAGGACACTAGCTGGGTATACAAGTTCCTTTTGGGAGGATACTGGTTATCTGGAGCAAGGCACAGGGAGAGCTTAAAGACGGCACTCAAAGGCTGTTTCCCTGGAAGTGCATACCAGTAGGCCTCTACATATGTGCCCAACCTGAAGCCTGCCCAAAGCCAATGCTCAGGTTAAGCAAATAGGCCTCTCCTACAGAGACCCTGGGGGTATGTTTCAGTCTGTTAGCTGTGCAGTGCCCTGGAGTGGCAGCTGGCCAAGAGCAGTGTCTCCCGTGTTGGTCTGTGGGACCCAGGAACACATACAGATGCCTTGCTTTTAAGTACAGCTTCAATTTCTACAATGCTTTATAACACCAACAGATTTTTATGCATCCATTGGCCTCACTTACTGACATTGCTGTCTGCCACAGCTAGGCAAGCAAGTGTCCTTGGGCACCGGATGTGTATAAGCTCATCTTCCCCCAGAGACAGGGGCATGCTGGAGGACAAAGATAGTGTTCACCCCCCAAGGTCTCTGGAGACGATTACAGTGGGTGAGTTGGAGCAACCTCTGTAAGAAGGTGGCTGCCAGTTCAGTTCACAGAGTACCCCGGCGAGTCCCTAGATGTGTGTTAAATCAGGTGCCGGCACCTCTCAATCCGCTGCGTCTCTACTGCGCCTGAGGCATGTGTGTCTGCGGCACTAGCCCATTACAAGCCACTTCTCGGTTCAACGTCGTCTTTTGGGTCTTGGGGACATAAACCCCATTGGTTTGCTAGATGTTTGCGAGCTCTTCTATCAGATGCAGTCTTAAAAGTTAGGGTGCTGAATGTGGGGTTCAAACTCTTTGCAGGGAGATGCTCCAGGCTTTGAGTAGCATCCTAAACTGTCACTGTGCCCAAGTGAGCTTTAATCTCAGCCTCTCCTGCTTGCTTCAGATGTGGGGTTTTTTTCTTCTCCTCTGCCATATGTGAAGGATTCACTCAGCTAGTTTTCAGATTCTTTTCAGAAGAAGGTGTTCCATATGTAGCTATAGATTTGGGGTGTTCGTGGGAGGAGGTGAGTTCAGGATCCTACAGTGCTATCTTGAACAAGAACTCCCTGTATCAGATGCGTAGTCACTGCTATTACACTCTTACAGAGCCCCACAGAATTGGCTAGGTCGCTTGTGACATGAGGTCTTTAAGACTGTGGCAATAAACACAAAGAGAGGAAGCTGACAGTAAGTATTCTGAGGGCTGGGATCTGGAACAGTAATTCTCCAGGCACTTGCACCTGTCTGATGGCAAAGGGCTGAGAGGCCTGGCAGTGACTGCTCCTGTAAGCTCCTGGAAAGGCAGGGACCGCATCTCTAGCAGGGGGCACAGGCCTCACACAGGCAAGAATCGCCCTGCCTTGAGAAGGCCTAGGCTGTGCACCCCAGTCCTGATATAAGAGCCAGGCCCCCACCAAAGGGCACAGCAGGCTGACAGACACTCCAGGAGAGATGAAGAGGAACAAGCCTAGTGAAATGAGACACCAAAGCATATTTCAAAGCAGGGCACAGGAGGTAAATCTTGTTATTTATGGAATTAATTTGTGAATCAATGATGGCATTGTTACTCTTTCCACATCCCCTCCCTCTCCACCCATGTTATCTATTAATACCATTTGGGCTTTTTTTTTTTTTCCTTAAGCCTCAGATGAACAGGACAGCAAGACATTGAAATTATAAGGTATAAATACCTCCACCTTAATTTAGTGTACAAACAATTCCGGAGCCAAGAAAATCTATGAACATGTTGTTTGCAAGTACTCTAAAACGGACAAACCTGGTTTACTCATAGAATAAAAATTCTGTAGCCTTGCTATATTACTTTAAATTGTAGGAAAGAAGATAAAATATACAGAGCGCTTACTTCGCTGCCCATCGATGCTGTGCACCTCATCAGGGCCACCCCCCAACCGAGGTTTCCCTAAGTCACAGCTTATCACCTGCTGTGGCAATTCCAGCCAGCAAATGCCTGAACAAGTGAAAGAAATGCCCCAAGTGTCTGTGGTTGTTGTCAGTGTTTGGTGTTGGTGAGGCTTCTAGCAACAAGGAAAGGACATTTTTGGGGGCACAGAAATGTTCCAATTGATGATCACTCTGCCATTTTTGTGAGTGGCACAGACAGCTGAGTATTATATCCCAGGATCTGGAAAACCTATTTTCTAGTCTTGGCTCTGTCACTAACTGGCTCAGTGACCTTGAGCAAATGGTTTCAGTGTCTAACTGCTTCTAGTAAAGAAGAAAATAATCTTCAAGTTCTTTCCAGGCACTAAGTTTCTATGAAAGTCTAGCTCAGGGTCTTGTCTTGGCTTTGAACAGAGCCATTACTTGGCTTACCACAATATTTGCAGTACAGTGGAAAGTTAATAAATGCTCCTGGGTCTTAACCAACACATAGTCAGCAGATGGTCAGATGACGTGTGTGAGGTAAAGAGAAAGCAGGGGTGGCTCCGGATCCTGAGGAAGGTATGCAGGGGCACACAGGCAAGAATATGATAGTTTTAGAGACCCAAGTGCCTCGGCATTATAGTGTTGGGACAGGGAGAACCAAGGGGAAAGCCTTTAATTTTCCAATTCAGAGAGGAGGAGGCAAGAGCTGCATCAGTGATAATATATATGTACCTGACCACTCCCCCTCCCCGACGCCATATTATTGAGGAATATAATGGAGGTTGTCAGATTAGCAGGAGTTGATACGACACTGGATGAGGCAATGATGGGAAGAGAATAGTCGAGTATGACTCCTGGTTTCTGGAGCCATCCACCAAGAAACTAACATAGAAAGACAAATAGTTTAATACACTATGCATGCAAGCTATAACTCTGAAGAAGCTCAAATGAAGTTGTCCAAGAGGTGGTTGGAGAGACTGGACTAGGGAGCCAGAGTCTCTGAACTTCCTACAGTGAATACAATAATTAAGCTGCCCAGGGAGAATGTACTAAGCACAAAGAGAAGAGATGGAAGGGGACAAAGAGCATTTGAGAAAAGAACGGAGGAAGAGGGGGTAGGCAGTACAAACTGGGGACTTAACAAGGGCGTAGAAACTCCAGGAAAGGGAGGTGCCACGGAAGCAAGAGAGCAAAATATTTCAAGGAGATTGTGTCAAATGGTATGCTTAGGCAGAGAAATTTCACTGATGTGAATAGCAGTGGGAGGAGGAGTAATTGAAAAATGAGGAAGTAGAGACCGCAAATGCAGATATCCTTTCAAGAAATCTGTACAGGGAAAGCGTCTTCTCCCCATGGAGAGGGAGGGAAAGTTTCGGAGAGCTTCATTTAATGAGAGTGGCAACAAAATATAATAGCCATTGTGGAAAATGGAAGGGCCGGTCTGCTTTTCTGCATAGTTCACTGCAATGTCCTTGTCCCCTAAAGGATGCCTGCCCCAGAGCAAACGCGATAATGATTTGTTGAATGAAGTAGGGACATACTGAAGGTTTGCTGAGGGATTCTGAAAATCCAGTTGAGACCTGAGACCACACAGCGGTCGTGATGGTGATTTTTATGGAGGTCACGGTTTCCTCCGTAGTGCTCAGCTCCTTGGTATAGAGAGAAGTTTAAAAGAAAGACTGTCTGGGTTTTGGTTTTGAAAGACAGGTATGCCTGAAGGACAGGGCCTCAAAGCTAGTTAGGAGATTGATCGAGAGATCCAAATATCAATAAGGAAGACGATACATGGGGAGGCCAGATAATAAGGGTCAAATGGCGTTCATGAGCCAGTATGTTCATACTTATTTCTCACTAAAAGTATAATTGTTAAAAAGTAACAATAATACTCAAAGGCATTAGATTAAAAAAGAAAACGGGACTGCTCTGTAGATTCTAGTACATAGGCCTGGGCACCTGGCAGATCCTTAAATACCTGTTGACATCATGAAATTCATTTGTATGGCCGCAGGCGAAGATTACTTTGGGTTTTACTCCACCTTCTCCTGTCACTCCACACAGTACATTTTCCAGGAGATATCTACCACAGATGTTGAAAAGTTCTTTCTAAAATAACTACTCTTCTGTCATTCCAAGATGCAATTTCTGCATCCCTCACTGAGGATAATTATTAGAAAAAAAAATAAACTTCAGCTTCTAGTGTCAACTTTAAATTATGTCATGTTATGGGGATATTATTCCCCAAGAGGGCCAGTTCTTCCAGTCTGATCTCCCAAGAGAATTCAGAGCGGAAATTTAATATGTCTCTGAAAACTAGTATATTCATCCATTTTGCTCTTTTCTTTCAATTATCTTCACATTTTCCCCCAAATCCTGGATTTCTCAATCTTTGAGGAGACAACTACCATTTATTTGTATGCATATTTTTCCCTTTCAAAAGAAGAAACACAATTTCCCTGAGTAAACAGTTTTGTAATTATTGTCTCCTCTACCTACCTGAGACAGTGTCTACCACCTTCCGTTTGCCCTTCAGTTAGGTGGACATGAAGAAGGGGGGGCCAGTTCCAACTACCAAGGTCCAGTGCTGGGAAGAGGGCCTGAGGCCACACCGTGTTACAGACCAGTTAAAATCCCTTTGGAAGATTTGTCTGAGAGCCTGGAAACAAAGTTTTCACCAGGTTGTTGACTTTTCATACACATCCTCTGTTTTTTCTTGTATTTATTTATGGAGAGTTAAATTAAGATTACCCAAATTGTGGCATGCAAAACCACAGAAATAATTTTCTCCCTGCCTCCATATCCTGATATGGCTGACTATGCCGTGGTTAAAAAATAAAACTTTTTATAGAAGTATGCATGAAAATGTAAACGTGAGAACAATGGTTTCTTGGGAATTTGCTATTTAATATTATTTTTTAACGTGGAAATTTGGATATGTCTTTTATGCTCATTTCACTTTCATATGAGCAAAAAAGCTATTAAAAATCTGTGTTCTCTGCATTATGAAAATTGCACACAGATATATAAGGTTGCAAAGGAAATTATACTACAAAGAAAGCTTAGGATGCAGCAAAGCAGAATAGAGCAGGCATTCTTGTTTTTTTGTGTGTGCCAGGGACATAAAGTAATAGTTTTAAATGTCTCAAGTAAAAACGATTTCAAAGGAAACCAATTATGCTGAAATAGTTATAATATTAAAAATTGAGGTAGAATAAAAGTAAGTATGGGCTTTCTCTAACACATCAATGACAAGATCCAGTGATCTTGTAACTGTTATAATTTTAAAGTAGTGATTAGCATAAACAATTATTTCAGGATCTCTGCAGTAATAGGATATAAAAATAACAGTGATTGGGGTGCCTGGATGGCTTAGTTCGGTTGAGTGTCGGACTCTTGATTTCAGCTAATGTCTTGATCTCACAGTTGATCCTGAATTGAGCCCCGAGTCAGGCTCAAAGCTAAGAGCAGAGCTGGCTTAAGATTCTCTCTCTCTGCCCCTCCCTACTCACAGACATGCTCTCTCTAAAAATATAATAGTAAAAGAAAATATCAGTGATAAATATCAGGTACTACGAATGCTACTAAAGTTTATTGTTTCCTTTTATAATTGAGGGAAATGCTAAATTTCAAGTATAGAAGTTAATGAAATTGATTTTTTTTCCTCTCAGAGTTAAGGACCCCTGAACTGGAGGATCATAAGTGAAGCTCTTTGAAAGATTCACTTAAGTATATTTATTCATTTAAGTATATTCAACTTAAACCTTCTTTGTAAGAAAATATCTTACCTTGCAAGAATTTTTCAGAAATATGGCAAATTTATACCATGAGTTTCTTGCTATCCTATTTTATGCTATACTGATTGAGAGTTATACAAATTAATTTTTAAAAGTCCTCAAAAACTACACGAATTTAACATTATATATTGGTATTAAAATTAGTGAAAACATTTCTAATAGAATCTGTACACATTTCTATGTTACTTCAATTATTTCTTAAAATTACATTCTCAAATGACCCTGCCTAACTCCAAACAGTGAAGCAACTATGTATTCTGAAAGAAATCAACTCAAATACCATAAGAATCTAATTCAATCTAGAAAAAGATAATTGTTCAAAGATCTCTAAGACCCGAAATTTTTTTAGAGCTTTTTCTTTTACATTATGTATCCATACTCACAAACACAAAAGCTAAAAATAAAACCAATGGACACTAATATTCAAACATTATTATTGAAAATGTCATGAATCACTGCCATTTGGGTTCCTGTAAATTGCAATAAACTGTTCAATGAAATCATGCAAAATCTCTGAGTCAGGAGGGAGAGAGAGATGGGGGTGGGGGACAGTGGCGAGAAAGACAGACTGACTGACCGAGTTACTACAGAAAGTATACTTTGGAGTTACAGCCAAAGGGAGTCTCTGCTTGTCGGCCAGATCTTCAAAGATGGAGGCTTCTCTAATGACAAATGTCCCTAGAGATGAAGGGTACCCTTTTGTTTCTGTTCCTTCAGAATCTTTTTTTAAAACCATTCTAAATTGGTTTCCCTCCAATATTGCAGTTGTCTATTCTTAAATATTTTAGTGTCTATTTAACCAGTAAAACAATAGATCCTTTGAGTATACAGAGATGACAGTGGGGAGCACACAAAGGAAGGAATTGAAAGAACATAGTAAAACACGGGGCATAAAACCCCAGGAAATGTATGAAGGTGCCAAGATATATAAATAATATAGAGTACAGCATTATCCAAAATGACTTTAGTTGAAGTCAAAGTAGCATGAACATAACCCAGTTAGGCTTAAAGCTTTGAATTTTCTCTTCCAGATTGTCAGTGGGTAGACCAACTGGCATTTGGACATAAATAAAGGTATGGATTACACACCAGTATTTTCCTCAATTCATTAACTCATTTAAATATTTTTATCCTTCACATCTCAGAAACTGAACTATTTTTTTTTTACAAGGTAAATACTATAGCTAACATGGTAAATTTTAGGCTAAGCACTAAAGAAAGCATTTTGATTTATTGTGAGCCACAGAGATTAAAGTTTTACTGTGAGTAGGCCTCTCAAATATTTGAAGATAAAAATTATATTCAGTGAACAATCCTTTGCTACCATTTCCCCTGTGTTACTTCATAAACTCCAAGAGACTAATGAGTCATCAGCCAGTTTTTGTCAGAAGATTCAAAACATCCTGCACATTCTGTATCTTTTCCCAAAAACTTCCTCCTTTGAGAATTGTAGTTATTACGCAGTGTCTAGTGCTATTATTGTAACCATGAAATAATTTTTTGAAATCCTTCTAAAACGAATGGAAACTTTTGTCATAATTAACATCATTCCGAATGATAAAGTATTTTCTCAAATGGATGGTTTCTAAAACCTTAAACCTATGCCAAATCCTGCTGGCCATTTGAAAAATATCCAGCTAAAGAAACAAAAAGTGTCTCCTAGTATAGCGGGCACTATAAAAGACCATCTCAAACCATGGCCACTGTTAACAGTCTAAGATCTGAGAAGGACAAGACACAGAGTACTTTGTAATGGATCTCCTCCCCTCTCTCCGACACTCCAGGACCTCCTGCATCATCAGTATCTCCTCTCCACTAGTGCATTACCAATATCAATCAACCAATAGATCTCATTTCCTTTTTTAAATATTTTTTTTGTTTATTAAGAGAGGGAGATACAGAATCCAGAGCAGGCTCTAGGCTCTGAGCTATCAGCACAGAGCCCCGTGTGGAGCTTGAACTCATGAACTATGAGATTATGACCTGAGCAGAAGTCGGATGCTTAACTGGTTGGCTGAGCCACCCAGGCGTCCCCAATATAGCCCATTTCTAAAAACATTCCCCTTCAGCAAAATTCCTTGAAGAGACTAGCCTAGACTTCCAATTCTCAATTCTTCTCTTTTCAGTCTCTCTAGAACCCACTTCATTCAGACTTTTGTCCCCCTCATAACACCAAAAGTATGAAGGTCACCAGTGACCTTCACAAGACAATGTCAATGGTCACTTCTCATTCACCTGTTTGGGCTTCTCAGTTTCATTTGAAACTGTTCATTTCCTTCACTTGGTTTCTAAGCTGTCTCTCTTTAGTGGTTCCTTCTCCATCATTGGTTACTCCTCCTCCTCCTCCTCTTCTTTTTCTTTAATAGTTTCTCTTTATTTTCCTACCTCTATGTATTGGAGTAGTTCAGTGGCTCAGTTTTAGGAATACTTCAGCTTATCTTCATCCTGAGCAATAGTTCTTAACTCTACATGCATATTAAAATCCTATGGGAAGCAGCTAAAGGATATTGATACCTTAGCCATCCCTGCCCTCCAATTCCAAATGAATCAGAATCTCTGGGGACAAAGCCCAGACAGTGGTAATTTCTACTCTTTTTGTCCAGAAGCTCTTCCTCCAGGTGCCCAGGTTGAGAACCCCAGTCCTCAGTGATCCCAATCATTGAACATTCTGTACCTTGATGATTCATAAAATATCTTAGGCTGCAGACCATTCCTCTGAATTCCAGACACCTCTATTCAACCACCTATTTTACAACACAGCTAAATAAAGGGTATTTCAAATCCATGACCAAAATCCTTATCTTCCTCTACCAACAAAACCCTGTTCTTCCCATAGTCTTCTCATCTCCATTAAGAATGCTTAGGCCAAAAAAAAAAAAAAAAAAGCAACTCAGGAGTCATCCTTAAGTTCTGTCTTTCTCTTATACTGAAATCTCATTCTTCAGTAAATCTTACTCTGCCTTTCAAGTATAACCTTATGCAACATCTCACCATTCTACTACTGCCATGCAGATCCAGGCCAGCTGTTGCCCACCTGAGACATCTGCAAAGGCACACAGCAGGCCTCCACCTTTGGTCTTTGTGTACCTGTAACAGACTATCAGCACAGAGGCAGGTGATGCTTAAAAATGCTAAGTGAGACCATGTCATTCATTTGTTCAAAATCCTTACAATAGAGAGCACTTTTGAGCCTGCCTGGGATTCTCTATCTCAAAATAAATAAATACATTTGAAAAAGAAAGACCACATTAAAAGATAAATTTACTTCATATATATTTTAAAATTCACCTGTCTTCTATTTTCCTGGATGATGCAGTGGTTTCCTTACTCATCTTTCCTACACTTTTCTTCTAATTCTTTAACTGGTTTTTTGTTGTTGTTGTTGTTGTTGTTCATGTATTTCTTTCTTATACATAGGCTAGGATTTAAATTCAATTAGGAGCCTTACCAATCTTAAGTGTAAGAAGCTATCAACTTCATCAACTTGTGAACTATGGTCCAAAAGACAACAGTCAGAAGTTTGGAACTCGAATCATGAATACCCACCCTGTCAATGCCTTCCATTCAAATGGCAGTTAGTGCTCTGGAATGAGGTAGGAGAGAGGGCTTGAGATCAGCTTTTTAATCACTTTAAGTTACATTTCCTCATACCCAGTCATTCCCTAGAGATTATTCACAAGTCTTCTAAGATTAATCAACCACACAACAAACAGAGTGGAGTCATCTAGGTTAACAATTCAGTAAATGCTTTTCTGGTTGCTCAGTTCTCTTGCTTTGTTAATGGATATACAACCACATAAAGAGTTAAACTCTGAAGAACCTATATGTTGGCTTATCAAGACTTAATGTTATTAACTTCTTACATATTCTAACTTTTCCTCCCTCCTTGATCGTTTCCATTGAAATATAAACACATTCAAGGCTTTCCCATCTTAAAGTCAAAAAACCCCTAATGAACAAGACAAACTCCCTAGAGCCACGCTTCCACCTTGGACTTCAGCATTTCTAGAACTACTGTTGTCCATGTGTTTCCTCAGTGTTGCACAGTCCACATCATTCCGGCTTCTCCACGAGAATGGCTCTAAATTAGGTCACCAAATGATGTCCACGATGAAATCCAAAAAATATTTCAGTATTCATCCTGCTGAACCTGTCAATTATCTGGCCCAGTTCCCTTCCTACATTCTTTCTCTGGCCTCTATGCATTACCCTTTCCAAATGTTTTTCTCAGCAAGCTAATCATCCTCTTTGCCTCTGACCTCTCCCATGAGCTATCTTATCAGTATCATGACCTCACCCTGATTTACTCTATTTGACATCACCTGTGGAGAAAAGTCTGAACTTTCCATGCGATTGTCTCCCAAGTGCGCAAGCTGAACCCACATTCCCCTCCCACCAAGCTGGCTGGCCTCCAGTGATCCCTGAGTCACTTAGTTTGCAGCCATCTGACCTTTTCTCATAAATCTCTTCTTAAGAAAACTCAACCAGATTTAGTTTCAGATATTCCCTCTATGAGAATATAAATTAGCATATTTAGTTTTAACTCCACCCAAGCTCCAACTGTGTATTCCCAAATGCTCTTGGATTGTGTCATCATTTGAAATTGAACAGTTCTAAAACCCAACTCATAGTCATCCTCAAACTACATTGAACTATTCATGATTTCCTAATTTCATTTTCCCAACTACTTGAACTAGAAAATGAATTACAGTTCTGATTCAGATGCATGTCTAACTGCTGTTCATTTCTACTCACTTTTAATCCAGCCCTTAACCCTGAAACCCTAAAGAAAACCTCTGGTTCTCGCTGATCACATTTAGCCCAACTCACAGGATAGAAAACAGTCACTCCTAGAAAAGTCTGGCTTCTGTACCTACCTAGTGCTGTTTCCCATACAAAAACCACCACCTAAATTTTTCATCAACAAAGAATAAATTCAAGCCATGGTGTATGAATATGGTCACAAGATCTGTTCAATTCTTTCCATTTAGCCTATTATTCTGAAACTGAGTTTCTAAATAGTCTGTTCACCCTGCCACCCCACACCCCAGAGCTTCCTGGCCAATCTATCTCTATCTCCATTGTTTTATTTCCTCCCCACCCATCTCCTGAGTGAATGCTAAACTAATTTAAACCATTAGAACAGTGGCCTAAGCAACCTGTCTAGGAAACCAAAAAGCCAAAGGTAAAGGAGGTAAAATCCATACATAGCTGATGGCTTCTCTTTAACCTGGCCTGCAAAACTGACAGCTATTTCAAAAGAAGTGATCTGAGGCGTCTCTATGTTTCAAATGTTAAATTATATATATTTCAGAACCTTACAAAATCTTTTCTTTGCTCCTCATCAAATGGATGGGTAAGAGAATAATTTACTATAGAACATCAATTATATAGTTAACCTATTTTTCTAAAATCTAAAGGAAGTATATTCAAATATTGAAAAACACCATAAAAAAAAGAAAACCACAATTTATAAGTACTTTGGATTGATAACTGTTTCAATTTTTTAAAAAAGCTTATTAAATACCTCAAGTAAATAAAAAGAATGATTTCTATTTGGACATCAACTTGGATCATGCCATCTTTCTTCACGCACCTATCTATTCTATTACTGGTGTTGCATTTAGTTTGCTGGTTGAGCAGGGAAATATACTAAAAGCCTGTTTTCCAATAGACTGGTAAACACTGCCTCAGAAAGCAAAATGCTAAACCTTTCTCCCACACAATCATTTTGACATGGAATGGAAGGCACTGTGCCGGAGAAAACAGAACAAAACAAAACATGATCCAAGCAAAGTAAGTATTTTGAGGAATGTAGAGACTTATCTTGCCAAAGTCAGAGAAGGCATGTTTCTGGAAGCTCAAATTATAATACTATGTTCCTATCATAAAATCCTATTCTCCTTCCACTAAAATGTTTGTATTTCTATAATTATAGGCCAACCTGATGTTTTATGGGAGGAAATGAACATAAGGTTTTATAATATTATGTAAGAATGAATAATTCAATTTGAATTTTACCTCCCCCCCTCCCCCCCGCCGGTTTTAGGATTTGGGAACATGTTGTTGACTGAAAATCACAAGTTCTGAGTTCTAGTCCTATCTCAGAGGACTTTTTTTTGTCTCTCTTTGATCTCTGATATTTGCACTGTTACCTCTCCACATTCTCTCCCTTGAGGATTTCAGACTTTCTGAAGTTTCAACCACAATGTCTGTGGAATGTTAAAGAACAAGAACCTGTGTTCTCAGGTTTATACTCCTTACTTGCTTCAACATTTACTGAACACATACCACAAGTCAGACTCTAGGCCATGCTGGAAATTAAAAGAGTAAGACAGAGTCTTGGCCTTCAGTGAGATTATACTTTAGTGCAGGGAGACAGACTTACTTCAGTATCATTGTGTAAATGTAAGGTGCTATGCCAACACAAAAGAGAAGTAAGTAGCTCAAAATTAGGCATCAGGAAATGATGCCTAAGTTGAGTTCTGAAAAACAATGTACACAGGTAAAAAAGGCAAAGAAAAGTATGAGAACATTCCAGGCGGAGGGGAGACAAGCAGCAAGGGCATTTACTTGTAACTCTTAACCACATGCACAGGGATCTCTAGTCACTGGAGGAAAGGCACCCTTTGAATCACATGGAGTTGTGCCAAGGTTTGCAGATGGTGAGGAGGGTAGGGAAAGTGGTGAGGTCAAAGAACGCAGGGCAGGATATAACTGATCACCTCCTGAGCTTTTCAAACTTTCATGCCCAATGGTGCCACCTCCCATTTGAAGGCTGTGTGCCCACCTAGACTTCCTCCAGACAATCACTGCTCTGCTCCTC
This sequence comes from Suricata suricatta, assembly GCF_006229205.1. NCBI lineage: Eukaryota > Metazoa > Chordata > Mammalia > Carnivora > Herpestidae > Suricata > Suricata suricatta. The sequence goes on from NC_043701.1 coordinate 34,118,450, forward strand.
CTCACTGTGAAAACCTGCTATACTATGAATACAGGGGGAAAACACTGAAAAGGTGGAGGAAGAAGAATCTAAAATGATAGGTCAGAGAGGTAGAAGTCAAGGAAATAGTTTCAAGAAAAGGAAGCAGAGAGAACCAGTAAAATTGGAAGACTGGGCTAAAGTCTATCCATAGTTCCAAAAGCTTCCTAGAGGTTGGTAGCATCCCAGGTCAACAAGTCTATAAGTAACTCATCCTGTCATGTTTGGAGATAATTTATTTCTAACACACTAAAGGTTGAAAAGACAATCTGTGAGCAGATGCCTAATAGATAGTGATATTGAACAGGTAAGAAGGCATCTGGTTTGAATAACTGCAACCATGGGATGTCTGCATAATGAAGAGAAGATCTTTTCCAAGAAATATACACTGGATATGAAATGGTGTCCTTCACAGAAATGGTTTCAAAGCTTTAGAGGAACAGGACATCCCTGGGGTCTGGTGGACTTGCCCTTTGTCACATTTCCCCTCTCATGGCTAATTTAGCTTCAACAACAGTAAACTGTTTAAGACTATCTGAACAAAACACCTTAATTCCTAACAGCCTTGAATATCTCCCTCTACCCTCAAGTCCCTAATCTATCTATTGAGTGGCCATCCAGGCACTGCCTTCTTCAGGGAGTTAACCTTCTTAACAAATGCGTGCTCCTTAATGATGACCCTGTCAGCCGTGAGACTTATCAGATACTTCATCTGGGCCAGACTGTGGTTCTAACTCGAATGTGGCATCAACGCAACGTCTCTTTACAACAATCCTATGAAGTAGGTACTAGTAATATCCCCGTTTTATACTTAAGACACTGAGGAACAAAGCCTACCCAAGGTCCCATCACAGGTCAGTGGTAAAGCCAAAGGTTGAACCTCAGTGAACTAGTTTCAGAGTCTGGTCTCATCACTATGCCACACAGCCTCTCTGTAATTAAAAATGAGACATCCTGATGATCTTGTTCAATTTACGTTCAATGAGCTTTGTGGTTGGAGAAGTATATAAGTTGGCATATTAACTCAAAAGGTGTAAAAGTCTTTTGTTGAAACTTAATTTTTACATAAATATATAGCTGTAACTGGCATACCTCAAATGTGATAAGAAAAGTGAGAGTAATGAAAACCCTTGGCAATTTGAATATTAGATGATGCTAAATTATGCTATAATTATTTCAAAGGTCAAGAATATCAAACATTTAATCTTAAAACTCTCCACCTGGTTGATGCAATCAGAAATTTTAAGTATGTATGAAAATATTTAATTATACAAAACAAGCAGAAATCTACTTATTTAATAACCTTTAAATAAAAGGTACAAATTTTTCTAACATGTGTATTTTTTTCCTCTATTGCATAAAAGGAGCTTTTTAAAGTAATATTTTTTAATGAATATGAGCACTTATTTTCCACTGATAGTTTCAAGGAAGAGTAGGACAAAGGTGTTTGGAATAAAACACTGTAACTGGTGGGAAACTCGGTGAAGCTACAGTGCTGGGCCCCCTTATCAATTAAAGAGAAAAAAAAAAATGACAGATCAGTCCAGCCTCTTCAGGACTTTAGTTGAGCAAGAAAGGGAAACAAGCACAGGACAAAACCATGAGAACTGTTTTTATAGTTCTAGTAGGAAAGACTTCAAGAAGGCAAAGGTAGACTAAGATCCTTCCCTAATCCACAGAGAAGACCATCAACACAGGACGTGATGTTGGAATGAGCAGTAACTACCTTTATCTTAAAGAACTTGGGTGAGGCAAAGTATCAGTGATTAGGAGCATAGATTATGCAACTAGAAGGTCTGGGTTTTATCTCATTTCTACCATTTATCAATTGACTTCCATGGGTTCATTTGACCTATCTGTGCCTCAGTTTCCACATTTATAATAAGATAATTACATAGAGTTGATTGACATCAAGTGCTATTGGGAGGGTAAAATGAAATACTACGTGAAGTAGGCACAGAGAATGAATTCACTCATGAATCAATATAGCTTAAAATGAATAGTACGCATTCCTACTTGTGCTCAGGCCATAGATAACCCACAGTTGCATCTTATAAGATATTGCCAATGCACTGACTCAGTTACGGGGCTGTGTCTGTCCTAATCTCTGCATGAGCAAGTGGACCCATATATATATATCTATAGATATATATAGATATAGATATATGGATCTTTAAAAATATTTTTATTAAAAAAAATCTTTAGGGGCACCTGCATGGCTCAGTTGGCTAAGCATCCAAGTTCAACTCAGGTCATGATCTCACGGTCTGTGGGTTCGAGCCCCACACGTTCGGTTCTGTACTGACAGCTCAGAGCCTGGAGCCTGCTTCAGATTCTGCATCCCCTTTTTTCTCTGCCGCTCCTCCACTCACACTCTGTCTCTCTCAAAAGTAAATAAACAAAACAAAAACCCTAAAAATATTTAATGTTGATTTTTGAGACAGAGAGAAACATGAGTGGGGTAGGGGCAGACAGAGAGGGAGGTAGAGAATCCTGAGCTGGCAGCACAGGACCTGATCTGGGGCTTGAACTCCCAAGCAGTGAGATCATGACCTGAGCTGAAGTTAGACACTCAACTGACTGAGCCGCCCAGAAACCCCAAGGGGGCCCCATCTTATGGGTTTTTCCAACAAAGAGGCCCTTACTTTTCCTAATGAAGTAACATGAAATATTTTCTTATTTAATTGCGTCTTCTGAACCAGAAAAATTATTTATATGTAACACATATAATCAATATTATTTATATGTAACACAGAAATAACCACAAGTAATGTTTGTCCAAAAAACATACCCTGTCAAACTGTGGTTAACTGATTTTGAGCTGAATTGAGTGAATATTATTTTGCGATTCATTTGCTTATTTTACATACAATCTCCTGAAACCCAGAGACCATCCCTGTTCATCAAGACCATTCCTGCCATCGCCCTATCCTACTCAACAAGTATTAAGATTTTGCTCAACCAGGAATCTCATTCTGCAGAGCAAGAAACCTATGCTGAAGTGCAGCAGTTTTGCTGTGGGGATGGCATCACAGAATCTTGGAACCCAACCTACTGTGGAAGATTTCTACTCCAAACCATTTCATAGAAAAAGCAGTCCCCGAGGAAAGCAAGTCGCCCAGCTAGCTGGTGGCCAGCACTTTGTAATTTCATTTGCCATCTACCCATTCTGTACTTTTGGTTTAACTACAAAAATTGCCAGAGAGTAAACTTAACTTCAAAACTGAAAGGCAGGGCTCAGCTTTAAATAGCATCAAAAAGCATGACGATGCCCAAGTTGGAGAACACATGAACAGGGACAAGAACATCTTTATCTAGATTTGAGCAAACACAACCTAAGGAATATACAATTGGCTAAATTATATAGCCTCACAGCAAAGTTCTGGATAGCATGTTGGACACTATATTTAGACATCTTCATTTGTGTTTCATATTCCTCATTCCCCAATCCAACCTGAGACGATTCTGTGCTAAAGAGGAGGATGAGTAGGGACTTTCCTCATCCTTATCTCCCTAACTCACTCACAGGCCTGGGAGAGGGAGAAGAAGGGGGAGAACAGAACTCTATTTCATTTCAACACTATCGATTTTTCCTCTTGCTTCATATATTACTTAGGAAGCTGTATTCTTCCATTAGAAATAAATTCAGGCATGTATTAAAAATAAATAATGACAATTTTTCTAAGAATTCCATAAGCTATTTCAAGTTGGATTGATTCACACATTTCAGGCAGGACTGATCTACCATTCTTTACAGTAAGTAAATATCAAATGGAAAATAAGAGGTTAAGGATGTAATAAGTAAATTCAAATGTATAAAACAAGTAGATTTCAATTATTTCACCCAATCACCTGGAAGCAAAGATACTCTAAAGAAAATTGCATTGCCTTCCCAAGTCCTTGGAGAGCCAGTTTAGTTAACAGCCTACCTCTGCTTCAGAGATGACCATACAGCTTACATGTCAAACTCATTTTAAAGTGTCAATCATGTCCCTTTCAATCTAATTAGTTTGGAAAGTAGTGTCACTGACCTGGAACTATGCAGACCACTTATTATCATATCATTTGATCAACCTAACACTTTACCTCAGTTGAGTCTAGGACACCTGTAGCCAAAATGTGTTAGCCTTTCTCCTGCTCATTACTGGTAACTCTCAATACAATTTCATATTTACAACTCAATTTATCTCTATGAATAAGCATGGCCAACTTCACAGAGGTATCCGCAGAATCTGCCTTATTTAAAATTTCATGGTAATTAAAACTGAAAGGTAAGGGGAATTAGAAAAAAAAAATCCAATATAGATCTGAACCAGAGAGGGAAATATATACCTATTTCTAAAATACAGATTTAAGTTTTCTGATCCCTAAGAACTGCTAAGGGAGAGGAAAGAGAAAGAATAGAGGATCAGGGATAGGCTGGGAGAAATCTGGGAGCTTACAAATGGGAGGGAGGCTCTTCTTTTACAACAAAATATAATACAGCAAGCCATTTTTAGAAAAGGAGTCTGTGGGTTGTAAACCCGTCATCAGATGGGTTTGTGTTCTAATAAAGAAAACCTTTCTGAGGTTTGTAGTAGTTAACCTGGCCCAGGGCAGGATGAAGCAGGATTGAAGACCTAATCAGTAGCTCCTGAGAGGTCAGAGGACACCCATGTACCTCTGGAGGAGAGGCCACAACCAGATCACTGTGAACAGGGGATGACGATGACGGGGGGAGCACTGGTGGCTCAAAGACGCTGGGCAGTGAAGCGACAGAGATCACCAGGCCCACTCCCTGGTGAGAGCATCAGAATTATCAAATCCTTTCCTCATTTTACTTTTGCATATTTAAGAACCAATTTGCAAGACAAAAATACAAGCAGGTCATCTTATCTCTGAACCACAGAATATCATAATGAATCAGGGACAGAGAAAACACATTCACACACCACCAGAAGGTTGCGTTTGTATTTTTAAATGTGGTATTAAAAAAATAGGTGTATCAGTTCTATGTAAAGTCCCGACTATTCACACGAGAAGACAATAATCTAAGGCAGGATGTCAGCTGCTCACACTTCCTTTCCAAGCCTGCGTTTCCCTATGCAGATGTTGCATTTTACCAAAACTCCTGTTTGTCTGAAAGATGAGCAAGATTCTTCATTCACGTTTGCTTGATCAAGTAGTTATTGGTGAATACAATTTTATATCTGGTCAAATAAAATAAGCATGTATCTCGATCTTACCTTCAGGTGAAGAGCCTGTCTTTTGGGAAAAGACAGCATTTACTTTACTCTTCTTACTGATATCGCTGCTTACGGATAAGCTGGACTGAATCTTTCTATGCATTTTGTGAGAAACAGGTGCTGAGAGTCTTCGATTATCTGCAGATACGTTTTTGGCCCCGTGGTGGTGAATTCCATTTCCATTGCTCAGACTAGTGTGACCGTTCTTTATCTTCCCGTTTTCCTCCTCACTTGGCTCCTGTAGGGACGTTTGAAGCTGAGGCAGGCGTTGAGGTTGGGCTAAACAACAGGAAAAGTTTATCCAGTTAAAATAGAAATATTTGAAAATCATCAAAATATATTCAGTAACAGACTTTTTTCTGGGTTTTGCCCATGGTACTAAAAAATGGAGAAGGAAATAAAAGAAGGAAATATTAATAAACATGGACACGGAGAAAACAATTAGTACAAAAAGCTAAGTGGGAATAGGGTCATCAAAAGTGACTCTATACAAGGAATAGGAAAATAGGAAATATTAAGCAGGAAATATTAAGAAAATTTTAGTTGGAAATCTGAAAAAGTTATTCGATACTCATTAAGCAGCAAATGTTTTCTATGTACTGGGCCCCTCTTTAGGGTACTAGAAACACAGTAATATTATCTCAATATCCCTGATAATGGGGTAAAATAATTGTCTTTTGAGATAAAAGGAAAAGAACAGTTCATTCTAGTGTCAAAGCTGGACAATAGAGAAGGAAATATAGTTGTTTTTCTTTTCAATTTCACTTTTAAAGTTTATTTATTTAAGTAATCTCTATGCCCAATGTGGAGCTTGAACTCAAGACCCCAAGATCAAGAGTCACATGCTTTTCCAACTGAGCCGGCCAGGTGCCCCTTCAATATAATTATAAATCTTGGAGAAGAAAACCTTTTCCATATGTATTCTTTATTTTGACATAAAAATTAGCCATTTATGAAACGTTAGGAATAGAAGACCATTTCCTTAATCTGATAAAACCCATCTGCCAGAGTTAAATGTCAACACTATAGAAGTGCTCCCATTTAGGTCAAGACCAAGAAAAAGCGGCCCAGCTTCACCTTTTATTCCACACTATAATAGAGGTCGTGGAGAAAACAATAAATATGGAAAAGAAATAATACATCTGAAAAAAATTTTTGAGACGTATACCAAATTTGAATGTTCTGGGAGAAATCTAGGAGACTGCAAATCTTGAAACTCCATGAATTGAACAAGGTGTATATAAGATCAACCACATTAAAAAAAAAAAAAAAGATCCTCTATGTCAACAGAAATCAAATAGCAAACATACAAGGAAAAAATGAACTCTTCACAGTTTCATAAACAAAACCAAATACAAATAAGCAAACAAACAAAAAAGCAAACAAATCACTGTATCTAAGAATTAAGCTAGGAAAAAATGGGCAGAGAATTTTCTGACAAAACTTACAAAACAACAGTGAAGAACACTAAAGAAAACCCTACTAACCGTAGAGCATATGTTAATTCTCCCCAATTTATTTATTTAGTGTAATTCCCATAAAATTTTCAACAGGCTTGTTCAGGAAACTTGACAAGCTGATCCAAGAATTTATGAGGAAGAGTAATCAACATCACTGAAGAAATTTTCAGGAAGAAAAAGAGGGTTGCAGCATTTGACTTTCTACATATATGGTCTTATTAAAAAACGACAGGAACTAAAGTGGTGTGGTGTTGGTCCAGGCACAGACATATAAGCCAGGGGCCAAGCAGAGAGAGTTCCCAGTATGTATGTGTACACACATTTAAGTGTACATATACCTGACGGAAGTAAATTGCAGACGTATTAAATGCCTATATATGAAAAGCAAAACATTTCAGACTGAAAAAAATGTAAGACTATTTTAATACCATGACACTAAGGAGGGACAAACTAATTTGATTCTTTGGACAACGAATCATAAAAAAAGCAGGATGACTAGTCATCATTTGTGCTGCCTGGCATTTCTAAACACCCTCACAGATTTTTGGTAAACTTCTCTATTCCATTCCTAAACTCCCCTGCAGCTAGAGGGCAGGTATGTGACCTCAGTTCTACTAAGCGCAAGTATGACTTAGAAGCAGGGTGGCCAATGCAAGAAGGCAGTCGCCTCTACCAGGGAGGTGGAACCTCTTAGCATAGACCCTGTAGAAGGCATTTACTGGTCCGATGTCCACTTCCAGGCAGACCAACGGGCCAATGCTGTGGCGGTGGCATTTTCAACAAAGAAGCCCCATTGAATAGATGGGAAAGATCTGTGGCTGTGTAACTCTTGCGAGGGTCTCTATGCTAATAAATTTATTTTCTATTTAAATTAGCCAAAATGGATTCTAGTGTTTGCAGCTAAAGAGCCCTGACTGCTCCCCCACACAAGGTCCTTTTTCATTGGCTAAGTAGTGAGATTATTAAAATCAACATTCACCTTGATTGAGTAGCTCCCAAGCAAAGCTATCAATCATAGCACTTCAGCAAAAACCACCAATAAAAACAATTTGTTGCCAAAATTTTACTATTTTATAATTTCCTGCAATTTCAAAATCTGAAACTTCTGTTTTAATCTTTTCCATTTATGAATATGAGCAGCTATGAAATGTAGATTACATCTCAATATTAAGAATTCTTCAACTGAGAAAAGTATTGTATGCAAAGCAGTAACAATTATATGTGGCATTGACCATGTCTGATTATCTGTGTTCTGGGGATTAGCTCTGACTTGGTATATGTTTTTGACAAAGACGACAGTTTGCATGTGAGCAAGTCTCTTGCACACACATTGTTTACTTCCATTCCTGTTCACACATCCTGTCTCTTGAAAAAAAGCATCTGAACTTATCAAAACATTCTAACTCATGAATGTGCATATTTCAAGGAAAAAAGACATTTTTTTCTACTTAACAAAAGCATATTTTAGTACCAAATCTATTAAAATTAATACCTGATTTATTAAACTAACCTCTGAGCTCCCTTACAATTTTTCAGTTCTTCGGTGATGAAGGAGAATGATTGTCTAAAAATTAAACTAACGGTGGTAAAATATATCAAAATATTTTCTCTCCTTACTCTTGATGAAAAAAAATTTACTTCTCCATTTGGCATCTATATATGCCCTTATCATAACAAAAATCAAAAGGCATCTGCAAAGGGAGATCTCTTTCTTACCGGTGTGCAGTCGTTTGATCTAGAGATTAATCTGCTGCTCTTGTGACTTGTATCAACGAAAAGGACACCCTGATGACTGCTGTTGAGTGCACAGTTATGCATATGTGTTTAAAGGGGGGCCAAAGAAGACAGTTGAACCTAATGTGGTGTTCTTTTCAGAGCACTTACTGGTAATTTCACCAAATAAATGGAATGCTTGGGCCACGTTTTCTCTGAAAAGAATATTTCAAAAGCAATCAGAGCTTGCTTAAATTGAAATGTCCAATTGACCAATATTCAGGAGACTGCTTATCAACCAAAAATATCCTGTCACAGTCCATAATCCAAAATCTATCTTTAAAACTATGTAGTAGTTAAAACATTCTCAACAAATAAATTAAAAAAAAAGTGGTAAAAGACAACTATGTCTTGAAACCAAATTCTCAAACTGACAGATCTGACCTTTTTCTACTATCAAAATGGACTATTTGCAAATTACCAGGTATGGCTCAAGTGGTATTCAAACATACCCTTAATGATTTATCTACATTTCAATCCTCAGAATGATATCTATTTCTGTTGGCAGATAAATGATAGTACACTCATTTTTGTTGCACTGTCATCTAATTATTTTTACTATACTTTGTATTATGGTCAGGTAACCAAATATATCTCTTTATGCCAGTTTTTTAAAATAATAATAGTTTTTATTACAATAATTTCTTAGTTTTAGGATTTGGGCAGATACATGCAGTATGTAAGTCAAATTAAAAATCATAAACCCTTGATATATTAGCTATATTAACATTTATTTTAACTTCACTGCTAATTTTTCATGGGTGTGACTTGAATCTTACATTCAAATTACAAGTAAAACCAAGTCAGAAACATCATTTTACTCTCAAAGAATAAAAACATCTGACTGATTAAACCCTAACTACTTGGCTTTAAATAGATTTCCTTATTGTGTAAAGCTTGTGTATGGCTTTAAAAAAAAAAAAAAGCACACTAATATGGGAACGACACAATGCTTCTTAAAACCCAAGTGATGCCTAGGGACCCTCCCTCTCCCTTTAATGATCCACTGCTCTCATTCAGCTGTCTTTCTTTTTTCAAATCTTTACATATGTGACAGCTCTCAAAAGTAGACCATAGACCATCTGGCATTTTCCGAGGTGTAACTTGTGCAAATTCAGCTCTATTGGGAGCGCACTGCTATCTTCTGCCTGCGTTATAAAGGGACAATAGAATGTAGAACTTATGAGTTGTTTTGAATTATTCATTTTTTTGCCTGTATATTCAAGAAATTTTACAAACTCTGCATTTTGTACTACATAATCACATGCGTTAAAGGTACAAAGAAACTTTTTGACACCTCTTTTCTACAGAAAGCTGGCATTTTGTTTGATATGTGAACATTCAGCATCTGTTATATCATTCTAAACAGGATGGGCGCTTCTACAAAAGACCCCATTTTAAACTTACTCTGTATGAGCAAAAAAATGTATTCTTGATATTCAGTAACGAATGCAATACACATCAAAATTTCAAATACCAGTTATATGAACATTCAGCATCTTCAAACCTGGATCGCATTGGTCACACGCTTACCATATGTGTAAAGAATTTTTTTTAAAACCAGTGCCACACAATGCTGCATAATTGTAATTTTAATATCTGTGATGAACAGTTACAAATGTCTTAAGAAATACTGTGCTTTCTAGGTTCAAATGTTTTCAATCAGGGAGGAAACCAATAGAATTAAATCCAGTGACCTTCAATAATAATAATAATAAATATGGGAATAATGAGTCAATAGCATCAAGTTCTTTTGATATATTTTTTTTAACTGGGTGATATTGTAGCAAGTAATAACTACACTTGCAACTGTGGCTGCCTGAGTGGCAAGAGAAAGCAGCATTTTGTTATAGCATATAATCTATTAGCACGTGCAAGTCCTCTTCAGTCACTGGTCTCTTTCACAAATCAGATTTAACAAAATTACAACAGAATTCTCATACCACTTTCCCACTTTAAGTGGTGGTTATGTACATATGAAAAAAAATGAAATGCTTGGAATTTAAAATTGTAACAAAATTATCAAAATGAATATTTTTGAGGGGTGACTTGGTATAAACCGAATGTACTCTTCCCACAGATACTTAACTAAGCTTTTACTGGGTGCTCACTGTTATGTAACTCCATGGTTACTGTGAGACAGAGACAAACACGCACATGTGCACACACACACTAAAATGGCAAAGTATATATGAATAAAATGGTGTTATATATACATGTAATATGCATGAATATACAATAGCTTTAAAAATCTCCTCAAGATCCACTAATGTGATAAAATTTTTAGTTATAATGTAAAATTTAGGCTAAAATAAAGTAAAATAAATGTGCTAATGGCTAACTCTATTCCTCAGCTTGATGCAAGCCTGTCTCAGTATACTCTAGACAGACCTTGCATCCTAACAATTACATAGTCTGGAAGCTCTGGCATTTTTTTTTAAATTTTTTTAATGTTTTATTTATTTTTTGAGAGAGAGAGAAAGACAGCGTGAGCAGGGGAGGGTCAGAGAGAGAGAGGGAGACACAGAATCCAAAGACGGGCTCCAGGCTCTGAGCTAGCTGTTAGCACAGAGCCTGATCCAGGGCTCAAACCCACGAACCATGAGATCATGACCTGAGCCGAAGCCGGACGTTTAGCTGACTGAGCCACCCAGGCGCCCCAGCTCCTGGCATTTTCTACTTGTTTCCTTAGTTCCCCCACCAAAGGTCTTCCGAAAATGTTGTCTTATCTCTTGAGCCTCTGAACTTTTTCAGCACATATTATATTTTCCATCTTCATTTTATTTTATGTCGCTATTAACATAGTGAAATAAATTTTGCAATTGTGTCCTTTTTGGAACCCTGATCAGTTTGAGAACCCCCAGTTTGAGAACCCCCATCAAATTCTCTCTACAGCATTTGAAATGTACAAGATGGAGGAGACTCTCTTATGATGAAAGCATTTTTAAAAGTAATTCATCAGTAATCAGGTAGGGGTTGCAAATACTTCTTCCCACACAAAAGGATAAAACTTTAGAGGCTGTTTGGAGAATCAATCATTTTCTCCATTTGGTAAAGAACATTAACAAAGTCCTTAACCATAATAAAGGAAAGCTCAAAAGAGGAAGGACTGCTAGCTTTTTGCCCCATTCTGTGCTCCCCATTGTCCTGGTCTCTTGGCTAACCCGTTTCCCAGTCTTCCTTGCAGTTCAGTTCAGCCATATATCCATGTTCCCTCTGAAAGAATGAGAGCAGAAATTACTTCTGCCACTTCCAGGCCTGGGCCTAAGGCCTGCGTGTGTCCTCTATACTTTTCTTTCTTGCACTAGCCTGCAACCCAGCTTTGACCACAGCAGTGGGAAGTATCTTAGGCATGTTGGAGAAACCCAACAGAAGGAATCTGCATGGCAGCAGGGAGCAGAGCCTCTCACTGACCTGGAATGCTTGTCCTATACTATTCTATAAAAAATAAACTTTTATTTAGCCATGGGATTAATCCTGGGACTCACTTTTATAAACAATGTTACAAAACATTATAGCTTCTATCAAATCCTATTAACGACGATGCAAATTCTATACACATAAACATGAACTGCCCCTAGCCCAAATGACCCAAAAGATACCACATTTCACTAGAAAGAAACAGTACATTAGTAGCAGAAGAAAGACCACTGCCAAATCCACAGCCTGTGGTTAGTTTTAGAAGACAGCAGATGAGCTCACCTTACATGGCAGAAGCTACTTATTACTGAGGGATACTCGTGCATCATGCAGTTGGAAGGAAAAGCATCCCAGCAATACTCTGCTGCTCAAAGACCATTTTCAGCCTCACCATGGCTGGTAGGAAGTCCATCAGAGTGACCAACCATCCCATTTGGTCAGGAGTAAGGGAGGTGCTGGGATGCAGAACTCTTAGTTTTAAAGCCAGAACAGGCCCACGTGAACCAGGACAAGTTGGCCCCCCTTTTCAAGAGCAATTTGTGCACAATTGCTACTGTTTTCCTTAAACAAGACACTGGCATTAGCAGATGGTGGGAAGACAGGCTTTCAGCGAGACTCAGGGCTCACGAGGGGTTGAATTCTAGACTCGGTATTGCCCAGTTCTGTAAGCTGGAGAAAGGTATGCCATCTCCCTGGGCATTAGGACCTTCACTGGCAAAATGAGATCAAGTGACAGGTCCCCATGGGCATAGATACTTTGTTAGCACTTTCCAGTTTCATGCCACTGTTTTTCCTCTTTCCTTACTCTTCCCTACATCACTTTCCTATCATTTCTTTCTGATTTACTATTTGGCTTTTATTTTTTTATTCTGTTACTAGGAGACCCCCCTCCCCCCATAAATCAATGCAAGACCCTTTAAATGAATTAACAGGTATCAAAAAAGACATACAAACATTATCTTTCATTGTTCAGAAAACATAATGATTAAAAAATAAGGATTATTAAGGAAAATCATCAGCATTTTCTTTTAAGATTTACATGTTTTACTGCAAAGTCCCCAGCAGTAAGCCAATGAACAATTTTTATTGCATTCCCACCAAGTGTAGCTTTTCTTGAATGCTTATTTCTATCCCCAAATGAATGAAAAATTTGGCCTTACTTTATTCCAGCTCTTACACATCACAGTTTCTAGTTAACTTGTGTGGATAATATGAACCCATCACGACTCATACTTTTGAGAACAGAGTATTTTTCAAGGTAAGTTAGGAGGTTTCCATATGGATTGTTACCTACAAGCTTTATTTACGTATCAGCAGATCACACTATTCTGATACAATCCCATTGGGAAGAAGGGACCTGTTTGTTACGGTACCCCTTGTCCTCTGACTCAACAGGTATTTCCATCATTTGATTCAACAAGAATGACCTCTGCTTATAATTATTTATAACCATATGATATATATCTTTAAAAAGTGCCTATCTACTTATATTTTACAAAAAATAAATAGTCTAAGCAGCCCTTTTTTTTTTTGGTAGGGGAGATAACATATTAATAAAAATGCCACACAAAGTCACAATCTTCTAAAAACCTATTTTACATCCTGAAATTTGATTGATTTTGTTCTTTAAGTTATAAATGGCATTTTTTTGGTTTAGAATAAAAACAATTATTTGGCAAGCATAAGTTTGAAAAATCCTGTAACTGTGTTATGGCTTAACAGATAGAAGCTCTCCTTGGAATTCTCTAGACGACAGGAAGACAAGTATCAGACAGCAACTACTCATACTTCAACCTTCAGACCATAAGTTAAATATTTCTTTGACCTCACTGGTGTTTCACTATAGGTTTACAGAAAAATATTTTAAAAGATTATTAATACCATGTTTATAGTAATCATTTTATGAGACCGATGTGCTGCCTACTGTGCTAAGGAGGCAGGTTATCAGTAATCATTTTAAAAGCACCTGATTGTTGGGGCACCTGGGTGGCTCAGTTGGTTGAATGTCCAACTTCGGCTGAGGTCATGATCTCCCAGCTTGTAAGATCAATCCCCGCATTGGATTCTGTGTTTCCCTCTCTCTGCCCCTCTGGTGCTCACACTCTGTCTCTGTCCCTCTCTCAAAAATAAACATTAAAAAAATAAAAATAAACAAAAGTACCTGATTATCTGTCACAATGGAATAGGACACATTCACCTATCTTTAACATATCAGAAATACCTTATTTAACCACGCTCAGCATTCACAAACATCAAACAACATATACAGCGGTAAAATTAGTGTGGGTAACAACTAAGGAAAGTATACACTGAAAACCCCAAATATCTGCAACTCCAGAATCCATCCTGAGGTTTTACACACTAATTCCAGCTTTCAAGGACCACAAAACATGTAAGAACATTTCCCATTAAGAAGAAGCACGCAGCACTCTTAGGTTCCAACCTAAGATACACATTTACACACTTGGGTAGATACAGAACTGTTTCACCCTGCCATCGGGTGACTTTAGCCCCCCTCCATGGGATGAGGGCTCTCAAACCAAAAACTCTGATCCAATATAAAAACCTGCGTCAAGAGTAAGCTGCTAAAATGTGAAACTAGCTAAGTAAAGCCAAGAATGCGGAAGATGAGGATTAATACATCCTACCCTAGAAAATTGGTAGTCACTGTGAACCAGTAGCAGAACAGTTAGTTAAAATGAGTTGCTATCAGTTCTTGGGATGTAGATCATGTGCAGACTGAGGCCGGAGCTTTCGGGTACTCTGCAGAAAACTCTTAAATTGGTATATCGGACTTCTTATGGCTAACAGTAGCTGCTGCTATAAAAAAGAGACTCCATTCTAACTGGCCATGGTAAAAGCCAACTGGAGAAAGGCAGCTTCATTCAAGATAGCTTTTTATTTATTTATTTTTATTTATTTATATGTTTTATTTATTTTTGAGAGAGAGACAGTGTGAGCAGGAAAGGGTCAGAGAGAGAGGGAGACACAGAATCCAAAGACAGGCTCCAGGCTCTGAGCTAGCTGTCAGCACAGAGCCTGCTGCGGGGCTCAAACCCACGAACCATGAGATCATGACCTGAGCCAAAGCCAGATGCTCAACCGACTGAGCCACCCAGGCGCCCCCAAGAGAGCTATTTTTACCTTCAAGCAACACAAACAAAGCTAGCAACACACATAAAATATGCTATTGCATAAATGCAAACAGGCGCTCCCCTCTAGACAAATTTCAAAAGGCTTCCTTGCCTGAGCGCACACCTGAATGAGTAGACAAAGGGCTGGGTCTTGGCCTCCACTTGCCTTGGTGCAGTTCACAGACATACAACCCAAAGCAACAGCCTGAGTAGCGAGTAAGGAGGGACCACTCAAATTCAGAGAGTCATATACGTTAACTGAATTTCAGCAGCCAAATTATGTATTCAGTCAGACTTGAGTGTGCTGATCAGGTAAATGTGAAGGGCTGGAGAAGGGCACAGGAAGGAGAGCAAGAGCTGTGGAGGCTGGAGACTCCAGACTGCAGTGCCTCCCACACTCACTGCCTCTCAGTAGTTGACATAACTCACTGAGGAGGGAGACAGCCTGGGGAAGACGTGGCCACCAGGGTCAAGCCTCACCACCCACAGAAACAGAGCCAGTGACAGCAAGCCGCTACACAGAGACAGAGGGAGACTAGAGCTCAAAAACACAGATGGCAGGTCAAGGGGTCAAAGATCATTATTCAAAAAACTTTTGATGCCAGTTACCAGAAAATGAAGTTTTACCTCACCACCTCCCCAAAAAGGATACTGATAAACAATTAACAAAAATGTTAAAGAAACTCTATTGCCAGAACAATCTCTAGCTTAGAAAATAAAGGCTTGTGATGGTTCCACCCTAAGGCAATCCTTGAATCTCAGTCCTTGTTAACAAAAAAACTGCAAAGGTCCCTAAAAAAATTCTTCCTCGAAGCCCTTCCATGAGGGAGGGGCCATGAAGGACACCCAACAAGGGAAATCTTCTTAGAAGATAATCCTGGAGTAAGCATATCTACTGCCTACAGAACCCAAGCCAAGGTCAAGGGAAAAACTCAATAAATAGATGCTTCTGTACTATCCCTCAGCAGACTGACATGGACATTCCCCAGATCAGTAGTGTACTTGAGAGTTTACACTGCAGCTACCCTGTACTTTCTTTACCATCACATGGTCAGAATTGTTTTAAAACGTAAGCTGCAAGATCGTGACGAGCTAAATCTAAATTTGAGATCGCCTTTCTGAACCATGTCAAGGGAGGAATAAACATCACCCAGAAATCTGCAGAACAATGACCGCATGACGCCAGCTCCAGATGCATCATCTGAATGTGACTTTGATTAGTCTCTCATTAGGGAGAGGTGGAGCACACATATGTTTGTTCAAAGGATAATTGGATCTCATTAAGAATATTCTGAAGACATATGCATGGAAACAAGAAGTATCTGTATGCAGACACACACATAAATGTGTGCTGCTCAAGCAAGGACTGGACATTAACAGACACTTAATCTTGATCCATCCAACATCACCCACTATCTTCTGGTGCCAGGATAGCCATTAATGAGAGCAGGCCCTCAATTTACAAACAAGAACCCTTCAAAAATAAAGTGCTTTTAGTTACACACATTTTGTATACAGAGCTTAACACTGGGCATATGCTGACTTTCCTTTGATTATATACCAAGTGCCTTAAAGACAAGATTCCGTCTTAGTGTTTCCTCAACCTTATCAGGCACATACCTGCTGACAAAGAGCCATGTACAATGTTCAGCACCCAGTGGACACCCAGTGAAAATAACTGATGATGATGAATTATACTAGCTTTTAAGCTGTCACTTGATCCCAGTATATAACAACCTTCCTGAATAAATCAAGCAACAGTTTGGTATTCAATACCATTATAAACTTCATCCTTCACCTTCACGAGTCTAGGGAATTGCTGTAAAAGCATAACATGAGGATGGTGGAGCTATAGCAAGGATCAAGAAATTCTCTGTTATAACAAGGGAATTAAAGATTCACTTACAGACATCATACAATATGTAGGGAAATGCATCAAAAATACTAGTTAGATGACCTTCCTGAAAACAGCATTAAAAAGTCAGTAGCAAATTATATATCTAAAAGTTTTCCCCCTGCCCTTTAATAAAAGTAAATCCAACTTAACGTACAAGTAAAACTGGTATCACTCTGAGGTTGGAGCAGCGGAATTGCAAATGAAGTTCCAGTTAGAAAATAGGGAATCAGGGAGAGGGACCGATGTATTGCTAACTGAACATTTAAAAAGAAATTTATTTCTAGTAGCTTATACAAGGTAAATCAGAAAAAAAGTAAATTCCACTGTTATTCCCCAGAGCTTTAATATAGGTCATAACCCTCAAAGTTCACTGGTGAGTATTTGTTATTGGGATAGCTTTCCACTCTTCAATAAATTCCTTGAAGAGCTGGTCCGAGACAAGGGAACCTCTGTGCATTCATTCTAAGAACGGTTCTCAATATAGATGATGCTCCCTCTGATATAATTTAAGGATTTAGGACTCCAAAGTTCTCAGAATTGACTCTATGACTGGGATGGCCCTAACGATCATGTCCAACCCCTGGGAATGATCCTGGAGAACTTCCTCCACGAGGAAGTAATAAACGAGCTGCTTATCCCACGTCACTGAAAACAATATTCAAAAAAATAGTGCAATGAAGGTTCTAAACCTGTGGAGGCAGATTCACACATATGAATTTTAAACTCCTTTTTACATGTGAGCAACAGATCACAGCTTAAACATAATGGAAAGGTTTCAATATGTAAATGAATAGGTAAAAATAACACTATTTCCTAATTCTCAACTTGTCTTCTCCAAGATGAAATCTCACCCCTATTCCCTACCTCCCTTACACAGCTACTTCAAATTTTTGGAGCCTGATTTGGGAAATGTGCATTTTAGATTCTTGTCTTCATCAATATATTAAGACTTTTAACCTCTATGGGAATGAAATGTCACCCAAACATAAGCACAGAGGAACAAACTCATTAACCACATTTAAAGATTAACAGGATTGAGACCATTTCTTCTTCTGATTTTGCCATTAAAAGCCACTAAATCCATCAAGGTACCTTTGGCAACAAACTAACTTATATTATAAAATACTTGCTAAGTACATACTATAGTGCCAGCCCCTGTTCCAGGCATTAGAGATTTTACAAAATTGACACACGCCTTGCCCTCACAAAGCTAAGAGATACCTATTATCTTGTATAACAAGAAATCTGAAGATAGGGTGGCTCTAATTAATATTAATTTCACAGGTTCTATATTTTCACTGCCAGCCACAGCATGTCAACTTCCCCATCTGACTGTTCTCACGGTTACAAGGCTCTGAAACGGCACCAGACATCACATCTAGAGATGATGACAGCCCTTGAAAGAAGTACTCTTACTGTCTCTTTAAGGAGATATCTATCAAATCACTTCCTTCTAGGAGATGTCCGACAGGTTGCATTGCTTGATACTGGGCCACAAACTGAAACTAAAGCTCCCTTCCTCTCTCCCTGCAGACCAACATTTGCTTAAAGTTCTGCCCTTTCCACCAAACCGTATGTTTGCTCCTCTGTAGCAAGAAATGCATCATTCATTCATTCACTCATTCACTCAATGAGCATTTACTAAGTGCTACATTCAAGTGCCCAGTGCTTCTGATGATCTGTTACAGTACCTAGAACAGTGGTCACTTAGAACAATGAATGAAGGAATGACAGAAAAATAATATTCATTCTACAGATCCCAATTTCAATTCATTAAAATAAAACCTTATGTATGTATTTTTTACCTTGAAAAGTAAACAAGGAAAACAGAGAAGCACATTTGCTTTTCTCCATACCTCTCTGATATAATTTGACTTCTACCTAACCCAGGTAACAACCCTACTACCCTGTAACAACTAGCCCACACACACTATGTTATTTACACAAGGCCAGTTATTAGTTTTAATTGAAATGAAATGGGAAAATGAGAATGCCTAATTTATTCATCACCATAGACTTCATGTTAATTTCATTAACATTTAGAAGAATGGTGCTCTGTCTTCCAACAGTAGGTAAAAACCCATAAATAACTGGAACTAGTGAAAAAAACAGATCTTATACCTGAAGATCAACAGTGGGTGGAATTGCCCATGATCTACAAAATCCTGTTTTATGCATCCAAGTGCTTATTGAGCATGCATGTATCAGCCACAGTGCTAAGACTAGTTTAGTAGAGGTGAGTAAAAAGACATTACACATGTACATAACAAAATATACAACTTGAAATTATGATAAATGCTATAAAGGAAAAGTACTAGTATCAGAAAGAATAACAAGTGAAACTGTTTTGCTTAGGATAGCTACCGGGAATGGCATTTCACCAAAGACCTGAAGGGGAAGAGGCCTCAGAGACAACTAGTAGGGTTCCAGGGCAGCCGACCGACATGTGCAAAGACAGAACATGTTCTTCAATGGATCTGCTGGAAAGCCAAGGTGGCTAGAGAATACACAGTCCTTTGGACAATGTATGTATTGCCTCATTCAAATGCTAGACATTAATAAATACATTAGAAAAATCATAGAATGTGCTTCCATAAGCAATTCCTGGCAGTATTCTTCCAGATACTGGGCTTCTTTACCATATAAGCCATTACAATAAATTATTCGCTTATAAGACCATTCTCAATAAAACTGACCGGAAGTTGACCTAAATACTTTACTGTGAATCAAGATACTCCCAAGACTTCGTAGGAAGTTACAAAAAGGGACCATCAACTGTATATAAATATAAAATACAACCACAGTTTGGAATATTAGGAAACATTTATAGAAATCTTATCCTCTAATTACTTTCCAAGAAAGAAACACATAAATCCATTTCCCTGAAATGTACAAATCTATCTATTTTGAAAGTGGATGAAAATTGTTCTGGGGCTAGAGAGACTAGCAGGAATTATTTGATGTTCTCTGGCAGTAAGATGAATGGTTGTTAGAGAATCTTGCTACTGTTCTTACAAATCTCAGATTTTAGAGACAAGACTAAAACTCCGATTTGTACTCAACTGCTTATTTTATTCCAAATTCCAAAATCTGATGCCTGTACTCAAAATATAATTCTCTAGCAGTATTTCTCAATCTTTTTCCAACTCCACTGGGTTTATGTGAGCAACATATACCCTTCAGTAATATCTTGTGTGGTTTCAGAAACAAACTCCTCCAGCGAATCTCCTAGCTCTTGCGCTGTGAACCACACTGGAGAGTCCTCATTCTAACACAGGAGCCACAAATTGGTAGAATGCTGACCCAGGGCTATTTTTATCATGAATGCCAACTCTTAGGGGAGCACAAAATGAGCAACTGCACAGTCAGTTGAATAAGTTTATCTACCTGTGATCTTAAAAATCTCTAGCAATTATTTACAATTAATATAGCCTTTAAAAGGCAAATGCCATAGGATTTCATTCATATGTGGAATTAAAAAAAATAAGCAAAGGGGAGAAAAAAGGGAGGCAAACCAAAACACAGACTCTTAACTTCAGAGAACCAACTGATCGTTACCAGCGGGGAGGTGGGTAGGGAGTGGGTTAAACAGGTGATGGGGATTAAGGAGGGCACTTGTTGTGATGAGCACTGGGTGATGGATGGAAGCAATGAATCACTGTATTATACACCAGAAATTAATATTACACTGTATGTTAACTAACTAGAATTTAAATAAAAACTTGAGGAAAAATATAGCCTTTCAAAGCCCACACTGTAGTTTATAAAGTGTATGTGCTAACTATATATTCTCACTGATAATCAGAGACCATTTTCAGAAATTTTAGCTCATTTTGCATAAACTGTTTACCTCTTTACGCTTCAATTTGCCAGCTGAAACAAAACAAAGAACCCACAGAGGCTGAACACACTGATCTCCAACTTTAATATCACAAGATATAGGCTCAAGATTCATTTTCCACATGTGGAAAAACAATGTAAATATGGAATATACAGAAAACAAACTGGAAAATACCAATGTAAGTACCCATATTGTTAGGGCCTTATAATTCAGAATCTAAGTCATCTAGATAATGTCTATTAATGCCATCTTTTTCTAGAAGAAGAAATCTGAGAGGGTGGAAGGTATGACACTTAAATAGAACCACTGATTGAGAGCAAGGTTCACTAAAGGGAATAATAACAGTGATTGAGCTGTCCACCTCCAGTCAACGATTACCAATTTCACAAGGTTCACAGACCGTCTGCTCTTAGCCAGATGTCAGGAGCTCAGGGCTGCTACCAGAAGCAATGGTAACCAGGAGGGGTAAAATTAAGTCTTTTTTTTTTTTTTTTTCAAAAGTAAACACAACAGAATATAAAAATAAGTATTTTGTCTATAAGGTGTGTGCTATCTGGTTCGTGGCCATCAATGCTCAGGGAGAAAGAGGGCTGAGACAGTATCTGTGACTCATTCTTCGGGCAGGTGATCTTCACTTAGCACCCTGGGGTCACTTTGCTACTCACTCCAGTGCCGTGCCGTGCCAGGTGCCCGCAATCTGGAGCCTCCCTGGTTTACATTCCCCAGAGCATCCCTCTCTTGTGTCTTATGAGAGTGAGAGTGGGAATAGTGGGGAATAATATGGTTACTTGGAGTCAAGGAGTCGAAGGGTTCAAGTGCTCTAAGCGTTCTGTAAGCAAACTTCCAACCGGCACACTTCTGCGCATCAAAGTTCATCCCAGAGCCCAAGAGCCTCGGTGACTCCAGATCTGGAGCCACAATATGGGTGGTACCATATTGTGAAATATTGACACTCAGGTTTTGGCTAGTCAGTGCTACAAAGTCAGTTACTTCTTCATCTACTTTCCATCTTCCAGAAAATTCTTAACATCTCTGATCTGTCATTTCCTGGTCTGTTCTTGCTTTCCTCAAATTTATGTCTTTGTAAAATTATTTTAAATTTATTATCATTTAAGTGGGATTTCCAATGCGAATGGAATATATATGTCCAATCTGTCATGTTGCTTTTAAAACATGCTTTATTTTTAAAAAAACAATCACACACGCATACGTGTGTGCATGCATGCGCACGTGCACACACACACACAACCTTAAGAAAACTTGGCAAATTTGTAGGAAAGTGAATGGACCTTGAGAGTGTCATGCTAAGCGAAATAAGTCAGGCAGAGAAGGACAGATACCGTATGTTTGCACTCATAGGTCTAACAGGAGAACAGGAGAAACCTAATGGAGGACCAGGGGGAGGGGAAGAGGGACAGAGAGTTGGGGAGAGAGAGGGACGCAACACCTGAGAGATTATTGAATGCTGAAAAGGAACTGAGGGCTGAAGCAGGAGGGGGGAAAAGAGGTGGTGGTGATGGAGGAGGGCACTTGTGGGGAAGAGCACTGGGTGTTGTATGGAAACCAATTTGACAATAAACTATTTAAAAAATAAAAAAAATTTTAAAAAGGTTTTCTAAAAGAAAATTTGGCAAAATGTTAATAATACTTATTAAATCTGAGCCTGGTTCATACATGGGTGTTTACAATATTGATTTTTCCCCATTTCTAAAGGAACTACTTCAGTGTTAAGATAAATCAGAATTCAATTTATTAAGCATGTAAGTTGATTGGTAACTTAAGTAGGGGCATTGTTCTATCCTGAAAACACTAACAGAGAGGGATATTACCAGGATCAAGGGCAAATTAGTATCCTTTTTCAAGAACAATAATCCTTTGTTTATGACTGAGATAGTGCATTATATTTAAAACAGAAAATTCATTTTAAAAGAGAGGCCTCTTCAATACAGTGGCTCATTTTCTCATGTTTTTGTAGGCAACTCTGATGCTATGTCTTCGATTGTTTTTGTTTTTGTCTGAGGATCATACAAACAGGCCATGCTTTGTGTGCTTTACTCTCCCCTGCTAACTCCTGGATAATGAATGAGAGAATCAGCGTCTACTTACTTTCCTGGTTCTCTGTTTAGTATCTCAGGATCAGCCTGAAAATGGGATTAAGGAAGAGGTTCTACTCTTTCCAAGGCTTAACTCAAAATGTCCTTGCACTGGTTCCTCTAATCTGGGTACCAGTTACTGTCACCATTATGTATTACAAATGTCCATCTAGAAATTTAGAGTTAACAAAATATTTTCTTGTTTGCCTCTTCACTTAACTTTATGAGGTAGTGAGAGAAGAGAGTACCTCCCTTCTGTCCATATTTTGAAGATGCAGAACATGAAGTAACTTCTCCCAGTGACCCAAAACTAAGGCGTTTTAGTTAGGATTAGAACCAACATCAGAGGACTTCACATCTGACCTTCTCTGTGTACACAAAGCCCCTTTTATAATGTCTGACCAGAAGCATCATTTCCGTCAAACCTAGAGTTAGCTGACAAGTCCAGCTTTTGCCCATTATTTCATTTTCACTTTTCCTGCATTTGCCTTTGTCTATTAAGAATATGGAAGTCAATCTAATTGGCTTGCCACATGTGTACCTTCCTCTACTTTAAAAAAGCACCATGCTATGTTTGTACCTGTCATCAGTGACACCTCCAGTTCTTCTCGAGTCTTCATACATCATCATTAACAGTAGGAGAGATTTCAGCACTTAGTTCGCAAGGCATCCGAGAGTGGATCGAATCAGGCCCTGCTGCCTGGAAGCTCTCCAAGTTGATGCAGCCTCATGCAAACTTATAAAAATTGTTATTTGAATAATGAAACTTCTATGTGACATTTTCTCAAGGGATTGAGTTCTAATATTGTGTACCAAAACCAAAACAAAATAGGGGTATGTTAAAGGGGAAGAGAGACACAGTAATGAGCCTCTCTCCCAAAAAGATCATCCACAACTATTTTCACATTTGTATTAATATGCAAAGACATGAAAATAACACTGTAAAAACTACAATTAAAAGCAGAAAGACTAAAACCATCCCCAAATGATTTAACGTCATCCCTACCCCCCCCCCCAAGAAATGCTATTCTAGGTCTATAAACTACCCATCTTTCCAATTCATTGTAATTTAGTGTTTCATACACTAAAACGGACACTAAGATCTGTCATTATTACTGACCAAGCTATAATCGCACTTACTCAGCCTGCCAGAGCTGTAGATTCTGTCTGAGCTTAGTTACCCTGTTTTGTTTTTTTAGGTTGAAGAAGTAGTGGTTGGGCTTTTGTTTGTTTTTAGCCAAAAAAAAAAAAATTAAATGAAGAAAATGACCTCTCCCACACATTCATGCTTTTTACATATTAAGTATGCACTCAGTGAACTGTTCCATTTAAATATTTTTACTTTAACACCATAGATGTCACCAGAAAAACAAACTAAGTTAAAGACTTCTTCCCAGTGAGTGTTCTAACATACCCCTCTTTTCTTTAGGCTTAATAGAGACAAGGAATTGCTCATGAACGCCATGTTTATTACTCAAAAGAAGTAACCTGAGAAAGGTGATGAGTTAGGGTTAGAGGAATCCTTGGCTAAGTAATGGGTCTCATTTCTCAGGAAGAAAACTTTTGAAAATATTTAAGATAATGATAGTACGTGTACCAACATCAGAGTACACACTTCAAAGAGTTGTGCAAAAGATACAGTATTTTGTTTGTGAGTCTCACACACTCAGGAGCAGATGGTGAACTGTGCTTGCAGAGAACACTATATTACATATAGCAGGTATGTTGGAGCCTAATTACTTAGTTTCCCTAGTAAAACAGAAACCTCGCGGTGAGAATGAGGAGACCGCCTACAGCCCAAGAACAGCTGAGTTAGGAGTATTTATTCCTCATGGCAAAACAGTTCCTTCCATAGAGTCAGTTTCTTCATTTTTACTTAAGAAAATCAATTTATTCCAAACTCTGTGTCTCCCTTCTTCTCTCAGAATACATTTATTTCAGAATTCCAAGTCTTCTTACTCCATGAGTACTGAATTTTCTGGGGTAGGTCCATTATTCAGAGTTTTGTAAAATGGTAACTCTTAATAACTAAATGGCCAAACTCTTTGAAGCGCTTACATATTGTGATGCTGATGATTCTTATGCAAGCAAATGATTATTCTTGGTTTACTGGCGACAATGGTGCCGGAAGTTGTACAGGACTAATGTTTTCCCAGCAGACCTCTAAATATTTGCCATTATTCCTTTAGTAGCCAGTTTCAAATGAGCAAACTATGAACTTTTATACAGTAAGAATGGTGTAAAACTGCCCCTAATAAATCTTCTCCGTCTTATGCTGTATTTCCATACCATTGAAAGAAATAGCTGATATTGCACAAAGTTTTGAAATACACTGTTCTCCAAAGTATGTGCTTCATCAGCAATTTATTTTAACATCCACATCTCCCTCTCTAAAGGCACTGAAACTAATTATGTATTGTCCCAAATGCCTAGATACCACTGATATCATATGAATTCATATATTATTCAAAAAGCTGAATTTTTTTCCCTTATTAATCTGACTCTTAGGTAAACTGTATCTCTATTATAAGGGACTTTGCTTTACTCCGAGAACAAACTCTAGCTGTAATAGTTAAGGAGATATTCTTTCCAATATATCTACAAACACTTGATTGGAAGGCTGCTTATTGCAGAAATTTCTAACTGAAAGAGATAGCTTATTCCCATTCGGGACAGAGTGTCAAGAGAAGATGAAAGCAGGCATTTGTAATTCCTCAGAAAAACAGGCAAAAGAGTTTTCAACCTCAAGAAATTTTACTGTTCTAGAACATAAACCTTGATCTTGGGTTAATACATCAAGATTCCTAAGATAATCAAATAATCCCTCATGGCAGCATCACATTTTCGATTTTAAAGTCCTTTCACTGCACTATCAACCCACCAGGCCATTTAACGAGGCCACAGGCACAAACTGTAATAGGTCTTTCCCAGTATTATAAAACATAAAGTGCTGCACAGTGAGACTAAAAGTAAGAAACACTTTGTGAACAATGTTAAGGTCTCTCTAGAAAACAACTTCAAAACAAGCTTAGTCTTAAACAAGAAACCAGTACCTGGGCTCTCCTAAAAAGGCAGCCACGGCTATCAGTCCCTAGGGGTTATCAATACAACTGTTACGAAACCACTTTCTAAAAAAAATAAAATAAAAAGTTTCTAAACATTCAACGAAAAACCTGTTCAACTTATTTTTAGAAGTTTATGTGTTCTAGGGCAATCTATTCAATTGAAAACCTTACTATTTCGAAGTCTGAGCTGCACCTCACAATTAACTGAGAAGCTCTCAAAAATTAACGCTGTCCAGACCCTACCCACATATGATCTATGTTCACTGGTATGGATTGGGGGCTGGACATCAATATGTTTTTGAACTCATGTAAAGAGTTGAGTACCATTGCTTTCAACAAAAGCATAGGATTATTCCATCATATTCCTGTTCCTGTATCTTCAACTTCAGATATTCTGATTTTTTCTTGGTGCCAAAAGTAAGTGCTTATCTTCAGACCACAAAAAAGAACAACAGATGTCAAGATTCTCTGCCTATCTCTTGGAATGAGACCAAGTAAGTTCCCATGAAGGCAAGAGTCAATCGTTCTGAAAACTAAAGAAGCATTTTATCTAAGAGGTCAAATACAGAATAAGCCCAGGAATTGTCTTGAATTTATCATAAGAAAAATAAAATTCCAAAGGAATATAGTATATTAAAATTTTCCTTTTTTATGACCCAACCCAAAGGCAGGATATAGTCACATCATTAATAGTGAAAAAGGACAATAATTTACAACTAGGGAAATGGATTAGAATTTTCAGCTTGGAATAATTTCGTAATTTAAGAAAACTATCATCTCTCCTATGATTTTAATGTAATCTCTAGGGGACCATGAACACCACAGAGTTCGGACGCTTTCCCTCCTCTTTCCCCATCTGAGAGTCAGGGCTAGATAATTGGGATACTAGCTGTGTGGCCCTAGGTACACTGCTTGACTTTTCTGAGCTCAGTCCCATCTACTGATAATGATACTTATTCCACCTGCCTGATAAAGTTGCTGATAGGCCAAGTGAGATCATCAATATGAAAAATTTCATTAACTGTAAAAAGCTCTAAGTAATAACATTGTTAATATTATTAATAAAAAGCATCCTTTGATATGCATGAACTGTAGACTGAGAAAATTAGCTCCTTAAGAGAGGCAAAGATAGTCAATCCACATTTTAAGACAAATTACTACAGCTTAACCAATTCAAAGCTGTCAGTCTCCTACAGAGAAGCTAAATGTAGTCAAAAGGTACAGATTTTCATTTATTCAACAATTAACATGACAGTACTGGGAACAAACTCTGTGCATGGCCCTGGGCTATATGCTGTGAGGGCTACAAAGCTGAAGGAGCCGCCAATTCTGCCTTTAAGGAGCCTTCAGTTCAGTGACGAGGAAGAGGGCCATCCACACAGGACAATTTCAAAATTAACGAGTCCTTTAGGAGAGATGAAGATAAACCCACTCTGCAAGTCCAGACAATGCAGAAATCACAGCACGGCTCCCGTGCACCGCTGGAGACGTGGGGAGACAGGTAACATGAGTGAAACATGGGAGGAGGAAAATACTGGATATGTAGAGGGAAGAAAAAAAGGAACGTATTTTGGCTACAGTGAAACTTCACAAAAGGAAGTAGTGGAGGAAAACACTCAAAATTTCTTTGATTCCCACAGTCACTCAAAATAGCGTAGGGCAAGTCCATTGTGCTCCTGGATCAATGCTAATTGCTGGGGGTGCAACCTAAAGCTAGCAGACCCTTAGACACATTAACAGCAGAAACAAGTTACAAATTGTGATGACAACAGAGAGGGAAGGGTGCCTGGAGAAACAGGGAAGCCCAGTTTAGACTGAGACGTCTGAGAAGTCTCTCTTGGGCAGACCTGGAGTGCAAAAGCTTAGAGACAGAAAGGATCTCAGAGCATCTGGAGGATCGAAAAGAAACCCAGCAAAACTACAGAACAGAGGCAGAGGCAAGAATTTCCAGCAGGAAACATGTCCTGTCAAACAGTCTGAAAGAGGCCTGAGAAGAGATCACTGGACTAACTGACCCATCGGTATTAAAAGAAGATTTTAGGGGCTCCTGAGTAGCTCAGTTGGTTAAGTGTCTGACTTCATCTCAGGTCATGATCTTGCAGTCTGTGGGTTCGAGCCCCATGCCGGTCTTTGTGCTCACTGCTCAGAGCCTGGAGTCTGCTTCAGATTCTGTGTCTCCCTGTCTGCCCCTCCCCTACTCATGCTCTGTCTCTCTCTCTCTCTCTCTCCCTCTCTCAAAAATAAATAAAAAAGAAAAGACCATTTTGGTTGTATTTAACCTTCCAGGATATACATCAAAAGAGACCAAGAATCAGTCATGTGGACCAAACTGGGTTTGAATACCAGGAGCTGTTGCTAAATAGAACCTAGAATATCTCAGTGATGGAGACAGATGTATTAGAATACAATCTGAGTCTTTAGCAAACAGAAGTGTCATACAATCAAAAGACAAAAATGGACCAAAAGTGAAAATCAACTAGCAATTAACATACAGCTGAGTAGCAGAGAGGTCTCAGTCGATATTAGAGAACATATATTTATGCCAAAGCTAATCCTACTGCGAATAACATTTTTATCTATGATTCCCAGCGCCTGAGAATACTGATGGTGTTGTCTGTTACTTTAGTATCATGGCCAATAGTACACAAGGTCACAGAATTGACGGGGATGATGACAGATCAGTTGCAGGTGTCAGCAGGTCATGGAAACAAAGGCACATGAAGTTAAGAAGCAGATGAGTTACCATGAGGAAAAAGAACACAGTTAACAGATTAGGCATAATTATGGTCAAACACAGGCAGAAATGAGAAAGTGAATTTCTGATTTCAAAATCTTAGAAAGGAGATCTTGGCAGTAACGAGGTCCATTGTGCTCTGTATTTGTAAGGTGGCTGAAGTGAAATAGCCATTAGGGCCTTTGAGCTGAGTGAAGTAAGTCAGGCAGAGAAGGACAGAAACCATATGTTTGCACTCATAGGTCTAGCAGGAAAACAAGAGAGACCTAATGGAGAACCAGGGGGAGCGGAGGAGGGAGAGAGAGTTGGAGAGAGAGAGGGATGCAAAACTTGAGAGACTATTGAATGCTGAGCATGAACTGAGGGTTGAAGGGGAAGGGAAAGGGGGAGGGGGGAAAAGAGGTGGTGGTGATGGTGGAGGGCACTTAAGGGGAAGAGCACTGGGCGTTGTATGGAAAACAATTTGACAAAATATTATGGAAAAAAAAAGTCAAGAATCAGTGTGATTTCAAAGAAATTAAAAGAAGCTCTATAGTTTAAAGGAATTAAAAGAAGCTTTGACTTAGAGAACAAATCAGATGCTAGTTAGGGATCAAACTGGTTCAGCTAGAAGTTGGGGCAGAATCCACTGAGTCAGAGCAATGACACACTCAATACCCCTGCATGCCATGACTAATGTAAGACCCTGCCATCTGATTCTCTGTCAGCTACTATCAACAGCCCCCTTTATATCAACTGCTGGTCCAGGTATCAGACTAGCAGCTAGGCTCAAATTTAATGTTTAAATTATCAGAAGATCTTGTAGCCTGAAATATTTTACCCTGATTTGAATCAGTCCAAACAAATTTGGACTTTAGAGCAAAAGTCAGTTTTATTCAACCTCCTGTAAAAAGATGATAAACATTTAAAATGTTATGCTAAAAGTGGGGCAGTGCCTAGGTGGCTCAGTTAGCTGATCATCCAACTCTTGATTTCAGCTCAGGTCATGAACCCTGGGTCATGAGATCAAGCCCTGTGTAGGGCTCTAGGCTCAGCGTGGAGACTGCTTAAGACTCTCTCCCCAGCCCCACGCCTCTTCCCTGCTCACATGCATGTTTTCTCTTTTTCTCTCTCAAATTAAAAAATACACATATGTTATATATTACACACATATATTCCACTGGGGTATAATCTTTAGAAATTAAAAGGGACTCCTCTTATTAAAAAAGGGGGGTGGCAATTACACACACACACACACACCTAAAAAGTACTCAAAGGCATTTGTTCTGTTTCTTTTGACAGGTAAAGCCAGATGAAAAATCAACCACCTGAAACTGGCTAAAATAAAAAACATTAAAAACCTAAATATGTAGGAATATGGGTTTAATTTTACATTTCAAGTAGTATTTATTCATATTCAAAGATCTTTGATAAGACTTAAAAGTTTACTGGATACAGGAGAAGTACAGTAAGAAGAGACTAACTCATAAAGAAGGGGAGAAAAATGCTAATTGCGCACGATCACACCATCTATGGATGTGATGTTCTCACTGCTGCTGCCTACATTTCACTCACCTTTGTGATAACGACAGCACTTTTGCAATGCTGAACAAATATGGAGAAGACACCCTGCAGAGACGGGCCTCTTTGTTGAGGATACGTTAATATCTTTTCCATTACAAGAAGGAACGATGGGCAGCGTCCAAAGATGACATATATGGTCTTATTAGATCACACTGGCATGAATCAATTATTTATGACAATTTGAGATGGTGGAAAGCTTTTTTCCCCTAAAATTTCCCAATCCAAGTTCTCAAGAACCCTGGGAAATGTATTTAATTAGATTATATTCCAATGCAGAACAAATTTCTCCACCCACTCTCTTCTCTAGCTCACTTAATGCAATTTCACCCTCTAATACCAGCATCAGAGGGTTTTAAAAGAAATTTTCCTGACTTTTATGTGTCTCACTGCAGAACCCAAGGACTTGGGAAGAATCCAACTTCTGATGGAAAACTGTGGAGCATGGATTTACCAGAGTCCTGAAGGACTCACTGAAAGCAGCACAGGACAAGTCACCGTACTGACACCCAGCTGTGCTAAGGCAGGGGGGGAATGGAGCTCCTGAAAGGAAGGGAGAGGGGTTTCCACCAAGCCCCCTCATTCTCTACTGAGCCATGGATAAAGCTGGAAGCAGATGTCACTCTTTCTGTGGCTGGATAAAAGCTGAGGACCTCTTTTGGCAGCTCCCATGTACCTGCATAGGCCATTGGTGCGTGTGACAAATATAGGATCTGCAGAGCCAAGAAAAACTTCCTCATTCTAGAATTTTAGTGTCTTACTGAAAAAAAAATTATAAAATGGGCAGAACTGAATACCAGTCTCTTGATGCTTCCAGCCATCAAGGCCCAGCTTCACAGACGTGTGGCCTATGCAATAGCTCAACGGAGCCTAAGCTGGCTTAATGCTCTGCTGTTGCCATATTGAAGTTCACAATTTTGAATAAGGGGACCTGAATTCTCATTTTGCACTGTTCTCCACACATACCCCACCCACCAATTTATTTAGCTGGTCCTGTTTTCCGCAGAACCTGAAGGAATCTGAATCTCTTGACTTATCTGTCATGTGAGAAGCATTTCTTACAAGAGACTGGACTCTAATGTAGCTTTGGGAAGCTGGGACCTCGCCCTGGTATTTTTTGCTACATGGGAGAATTTTCTTTCTAATATATTATTACTTTTAATATAATAAAATAATTCATTCCATAAGGGAAAAATCAATGATATCTGTATACAAGGTATACAAAATATTAAGTGGAACTCCTCTTCACGAAGGCACTCCCCACTCAATTTCACATAACTCCCTAAAAGTACTATTGCAAAGAGACGTCTTTCATTAAGAAAAAAAATATGCATCTAATTTGATACAGATCATATACATACACACACATTTATATATAATACACACACATGTATATATATATATCCATATTTAAGTCCCAATTTTGTATGTTACTGGACTAGATGGAGAAGACCCTTTTGAATCTTTCAATGAAAGAAACCAGAAGCTCCAAACAATATGCATTATTTTTCATTCATTTCAGGGTCCTCAGCTTAGAGAATATCACACCACTCTTCCCTTCTTTCACGACAGGTGACTAATATTAGGGCAAAGCAGAAAAAAACATAAGATAAGAAACTGGCTTGCTTCTCCTAAACTATTAGGTTTGATGAGGAATTCAGATGATTGAGACTCAACACAAACAACAAACAAACAAACAAGACAGATACGGCCCAGCTTTGCCTCTTACTGGCCATGCTGACTGAAATGAACTTCTGGATTTCTGTTTCCCTGCCTACTAAACAGGACAATTTTTATGAAGCCTCCAAAATTTCTTCCAAATCTAGCGCTCTAGATTTGGAAGATACTCAGTCATCCATCTTCACAACCACACGCTGGGTGTTGCCCTATTTCAGAAATCTTAAATTCTTCTTTCCCATTCCCATAGTTCATCTTTCTACTTCTCCTTTTCATTTACTGCATCAATACCTGTTTTGTTTCTTCAGGAATAGAAACCTTTAGGGACTGTCAGCCTCTCTGGATAGTTTTCTTATTTGTTAGATTTTTCTTGTTTTTACTTCCTTCTCAAGTCATCTGATATCCTCAGTCCAGCACTAAAACCCTCTTTGGACAATGTGCTTAAATCCTTTGCACCATTGTCTTTTCATCTTAACTATCATTTGTCCAAACTAAAAACCTTGGACTCATCCCCAGCACCTGCCATTCCTCAACCCCATATGTCTTACTGAATGTACACCCTAAAACACGGACTCCTACCTAGCATTACCCCATCCAAGACTGATCTTTACCACTTGGATTAATACACCAGTCTCCTAGTCGGTCTTCTAATACGTTTGGATCCCCATTCTTACTTTTTTCCAACTACTCCAACATTAATCGCCTTACAATACAGTCAAACAAACAAACAAACAAAAATAAACCTATTTAAGTCACTATTCCCTTCATTACCTTCCATCTTCCCTTAACCCCATGTTCACAGATTCTTTGTCCCTCACCTCCCTCCACCTCTCATCCAGTATTTTCCATCTCGGTTTACGCAAAACTTCTCCAACTCTCTTCAAGCTGACCTCTTACCTCTAGACCTGTAAGCCATCCTGTTGGCTTGGAACACGGGCTCCACCCACTCCCATGCACTGCCTGAGCTGCCTAGCTCCTTTTGGCTTTATCAAAGAGATCAATCCCTCTGGAAAGCCCACTTTGACCTCTCCCTAATGTGAGAATATGTGTTTCTCAAATGTGTAAATATAACAGCCTGCTCCTTCCCATCACAGCTTTCATAATGAACAGTATTTCAAGACTATAAACTCTGAACATGGAGACCACACCTATACTGTTCATTACGGCATCACAAACATAACACAGGGTAAAGCACCCTGTAACACCCCATCTTAATAGAACTGATTTTTTCTTCAGCTTTAAAAGTTACATTTTGACTCCTAATCCTGAAAGGTATCCATGAATAACATATTCTACAAAAAATAATTTATGTGTAAATTCACACAGTGTTCAGCTCCAGGAAGTTGGAGGTTTGAGAACTAAAATTATCTAGACCGCAGCATTTATGGTCTTGATCATTACATGTTAGTAATTTCTTCAGTGGTTAGCATTTTCAGGGTGATCTCTGTGGTAATTTCCAGGCCTTAGCTCCTCCCTGAGGCTTGAAGAAACTCCCAAATGAGAAAGGAATAGATCTGGTTCCCTCACTGAACCCCACCCATCACTTGTATTTCAATACCATCTCATCTCTCCCAATAAAGACTAAAAGATTTTAGGGGTATCAGAAAGAGCCTGAAAATCTTTGACAAATGGGCGATCGGAGGCAGACTGGAAATGAAATGAAGTCATGGGATAGGATAAGGGTGAAGGGTAAAGTAATAAATTAGAATATTAATCAGAATAGTAAGGACAACAATAGCCAACTACATACATTGTATACTTTACAGAACATGAAGCATTTTAAAACGAACTTAAAAAGGTAGAGAAAGATATGAGAAGGAAGAAGAAAGGAGAGAGAAAACGAAGGAGGGTGAGGAGGTAGGCAGTAAGCAAGGGAGAGAGCAATGAACTAAAGTAGTCTCAGACTCTTAGCAAAGCAAGAAACATACAAAATAGGGAACCAAACAGGTCCTAAGTCAACTGCCATTCCTACCCACCTTGCAGACAATGAACATTATTCAGAGCACTGCCACAGTTCATGGAGAACTCTTCAGACTAGCTTCAAAGTGAAGAGCAGTCAAACCTACAATCTGACTGCTTTAATATCCTTGGTGTCATCTATGAATATTTGGAACTCGACATGAGTGAATCATGTATGGCTTGAGAATAAGAAGGGGGGCGCGCCTGGGTGGCTCAGTCGGTTAAGCATCCGGCTTCTGCTCAGATCATGATCTCACGGTTTGTGGGTTCAAGGCCCGCATTGGGCTCTGTGCTGACAGCTAGCTCAGAGCCAGAAGCCTGCTTCAGATTCTGTATCTCCCTCTCTCTCTGACCCTCCCTGCTCACACTGTCTCTGTCTCTCAAAAAAAATAAATAAATAAAAGACATTAAAAAAATTTTTTTTAAAAAAGAATAAGAAGGGTGTTAGAAGACATAAATGAAAGAATGTATTGATTTAGAATGTTCATATTAGGAACTTAAAGTATGAAAGAATTCAAGCAAGATGGGTAAAGAATCTCATTAATTCTATGTACTTCTTAAGGATTTATTAAACACAAACCATGTAGCATCCAATGTGCTGGCTATTATGATATAAATATCAATGATCTCAGGAAGACATGGCCTATGTACTCAGCATATCAGGTGTCTGGACGTGTAATCTACTGGAACCATGGATCAAAAAAAAAGCTTTGTAACTGATACTTGTGCCCAAAGATGATAACAAAAACCACACAGTGCCTGGGTGGCTCAGTCAGTTATGCATCTGGCTTTGGCTCAGGTCACAATCTCACGGTTCGTGGGTTCGAGCCCCATGTTGGGCTCTGTGCTGACAGCTAGCTCAGAGCCTGGAGCCCATCTTCAGATTCTGTGTCTCCTTCTCTCTCTGACCCTCCCCTGCTGTCTCTCTCTCTCAAAAATAAGTTTTAAAAAAATAAAATAAAATGAAAACCAATTAAATCATTCAATGTTTACACACATAGCTCTGTGATAAGCATACAAAATATTTTTCACCTATAATCCCTAAAATACAATAAGGTAGACAAAATTAGTACCTCCATTTTATTTTATTTATTTTTTATGGTTTATTCATTTTGAGAGAGAGAGAGAGAGAGAGAGAGTGAGCAAGCAGGGGAGGGGCAGAGAGAGAAAGAGAGAGAACTCAAGCAGGCTCCACACTCAAGAGTGTGAAGTCCAACACAAGGCTCAATGCCACAAACCAGGAGATCATGACCTCAGACAAAACCAAGAGTCAGAGACGTAACTGACTGAGCAACCCAGGCACCCCAGCACTTCCATTTTAAAAGTGAGAATTTTGATCATAGAGCTTAAATAACTTTCCCAACACCAGAAGTAATCGTGTATCCAGGATCTGAACCTGGCCGTCAACTCCCACTGGCCTCCAGGAACTGAATTTAAGATGCCCAAAGCAAAAGGTGGGCAATGGTTCTCCCCAGCTTCTTGGTCAAAACCCAGATGAGCTTGAAATAATGCACCCTAGGAAAGAAGTGTGTCAGTAAACTTGAGTTCTATTCTTGAATGCAGCCTAATGATGATCATTAACCAATGAGATAATTATAAGTAACCACCAAAAACAGCTTATGTTTGGGCACCTGGGTGGCTCAGTACGTTAAGCTTCCAGCTTTGGCCCAGGTCATGATCTCACAGTTCCTGGGTTCAAGCCCTATGTTGGGCTCTGTGCTGACAGCTCAGAGCCTAGAGCCTTCTCCAGATTGTGTATGTGTCTGTCTCTCTCTCTCTCTCTCTCTCTCTCTCTCTCTCTCTCTCTCTCTCTTTCTCTGTGTTCTTCCCTGGCTCACATTCTGTCTCTCAAAGGTGAATAAATGTTAAAAAAATAAAAATAAAAAAAACAGCTTATGATTTGTCCACCCAACCCTAAACCAAACTATAAGTTGGATTTTGAAATAATGGATGGTTAAAGATTCTTCTTTACAGACCAAAGCATTTTAACTGTAGCCATATAACCATTTGGTCAGTGTTTTTTTTAAGAAGAGAATTTTTCTGAGAGACAATGGAAGAAAGATACTGAGCAAGATGAAGTCACAATGACTTGCTCCCAATATGGGATCCCAGGATCAATGAACAATCAGTATTAGGAAAGAATTCCAGATCCCGTAAGAACCATAACATGAAAGTTGCCTCTCCCAGTCTTATTGGGTGGTACTTATTTCAGAGGCTTGTTTATGTCCTCTTTAATACAAAGTGAATTCTAGAAGAATATTAGTACCACTTAGTATTAGGTGCATTCAAACATGAGAACTGCCAAAGAAATTTAAATCCAAATCTCTCCTGGTCTTTCCTTATCACCAAGTAAGAAATTTTTCTGTATATAAACAGTACACCTGAGTATCTGCCTTTTTTCAGTATTAGAGACAGAGGAGGCATTCCCTAAAGTGATAAAATAATCTTCATTACAGAGTGATCAGAGCTAAGCTGATAAAGTCTTGGAAAAGAAATAATAGAGTTCCTCATAAGCATGGCCTGTGATGTTGAGAGGGAGCTCAGAGGACACCAAGAGGAAGGATTCAAGCAGCGGGCCTAGAGAGAAAGCATGATGCATTAGCTCCTTGAAGAGGAGGCAAGTGTGACTTAGAGATCAGGCTCGCATCCTACTACCAATTAAGTGCTTATTATTATGAGAGCTAGAAACTCTTCAAAATGAATAAATGGGTTAAATAGAATGAGGATTACCATTTAAGTAGAGCATTCTAACTTTGCTTCAGATCATGGGAATTCTACAAAATCACAAAGGAGAGAATTAGCTGAACAAAATAGTTTAATTTAATGGGAAATTTATTTCAGAAGAGGAGCTAAGGAAAATTTCTGGAGTTAAGTAATGACATTTAGAATTAGGAGACGTTTATGTAAAAGCAATGTCCAAGGATAAAGTTAAGTAATAAGAATGTTTTAAAAAGACCTAGAAAAATCAGAGATAGAGACCTGAGGCACTTTAAAAAGAAGAACAAAGAAAAATGTAAGTGCTCTCTCTATAGGAAATAATTAGAATAGAATTTGACCTAAATTAAAGGAAAATACTACATATATCTGAGTATAAACACAGGAACACACACACACACACACACACACACACACACACACACACACTCCCTCCTATCTTAGAAATCCCCCCAAAGACTAAGATCAAAATGTTACTTCTGTTCCCTTTCTAGTCTAATTAAAACATGAAATGTTGCCTATTGCCTTTTACCAGTTTATGCATATTATGGGTTAAATAGAAAAATTAATATTAATTGAGGGTGTCACTTCCCTGCCACATTTATTTTACCAATTCACAGGAATAGTGATTATAAAAACAAGGCATAGCTACAAATTATATACTGAATCATATACACTAATCTGAGGGGGAAAAGCCAAAGTCTTAACTGATGTTCCCATAAAAAGATACTCTTATAAACTCTAAACTTTAAGCCCCTTTCAAGAAATTATAGATCAAAACATTTTCTCATAACATGAACCCTTTGTAAACTGTAAAAACTCATCAGATGAAAAAATAAAATCTCCCAAACATAAAATTTCCCCCAAATACCTTTCTTACATTTTTAATTCTTTACTGATTTGATTTAGGCTTTTTTTTTTTAAACCAACTTGAGTAGTTAGAATTGTCTTTTTAATTTAAATTTCATAAGAAAGAGAATCACAACGCACATTCCCTGACCAGATTGTGTGTGGCCTATTTATTCGAAATGTTTGATTCCATATGAATTTCTTCTCTTTTATTTATAACTTCCAGAAAGGATTCTCAGCAATAAGTTACCAATTCAAGGGCAACCAAAGTGAAATCCAGGCCCTGAGAGCACTGTACCTGAGGTCTGTCACCTGCAATGTTTTCTAGAAGGACCAGGGAAGGCACACAAAGCTGACTTCTGTGTGGAGTATGAACCAAGTGTGAGCCCCAAGTGGGTGGTCCACTGAGGTCAGGGTTAAAGTTCACAGAATAATTTGGAAATTATTCTCAGCTTGGATCTCGTTTATGAGGCCTGAGAATACACCCTTTAATTAGAATACAATTTCCAAAGCAACCACTCCCTTGACTTTCCAGAGCTCAGTTATTCTCAGAAAAGTAAAAACAGCCTCATCACACTGACAGCTAACAGTCCCCTATAAATTACACCTTAAATGTCCAGCAAAGAAAGCAGCAGGCATCCGGACAACATAGACATCAGCTGCCAGCCCTTCTAACCGCTCTCAAGAATAGATGGAGAAGGAGAAGTCGTATTAAACAGACGCATTCCCTTCCACTTCTTGCTTATGCAGCGGAGCTGTCCCATGGAAGCTTGGAAAAAGAGTGGGTTGTGCATTTGAAAATGTTCCCACACCCCAGCAGGCCTCATTTTTCTGATGATCCCTGCATCCAGCCAGCCTCACACTACAGTGGGAACACTAAAATCAATTCCACGAGAGCCAGCTGTCCGCCTCTCCACAGTGCTCAGGGAGCCACACAGGACTCCTGGAACGGGAGCCAGCCCGGGCCTGACTCACCGCAGATGTCCCCGCCTCCCCCACGCAACTCGGAGCCAGGGCCTTCTTTCCAGGGCTTATTGTTATTACAGAAGGTTTCACTGGGCCCC
Organism: Suricata suricatta; assembly: GCF_006229205.1. Classification (NCBI taxonomy): domain Eukaryota; kingdom Metazoa; phylum Chordata; class Mammalia; order Carnivora; family Herpestidae; genus Suricata; species Suricata suricatta. The sequence continues at coordinate 34,156,934 of NC_043701.1, forward strand.
CCAAAATGGGCTCGATGCTGAGGGGAAAACACACGTCTCCTTAGCTATGGGGTTAAGAGAGCCAGACATTAAATTATGCAGAGATGACCAACGACCCTCCGGGGAAGGAAATCCAGGCAGCTTTGTAGAGCTCAGTGTCGGGGAGTTGGGGCGGCAGAAGCTACCACAACATCAGACTTTGAAGTGCTATCCAGACTTGAGTTGAGTTTAAAGATGACATAAAACATTCCATTTTGGCAAATCCAGAGACCAGATTTTTCTCTAGGCCCAACAAAAGTTGCCTTTGCCTTAGGAAAGCGTGACCAGGAAGAGAACAAAAATATAGTTTCTGAAATTTGTAATCAGAATTCAGAGTCCGAGGTCACACGCAAATATTTGTAAATTCTCACCAGCTATTTTTCAGGCAGGAGTGGCATTGCTCGCTTTGGACTTTATCTTTTGTGTATGCATTCATCTGTCCATTTTCCTGGGGGGAGGGAGGCAAGCGCCCTGTCTCTGCATTTCTTCAGGGCATATTAGTAAAACAACTAGACAGCGCTCTGATAGCACCAGTGTCCCACCATACAGGCTGAATCATCATTTTCTCAACAAATAAACTATTTCATGCAATTTATAGTATTTTTTTTTATCACTGTCCACTTAAACAGTGTAATAGAATAGTTCATTTTAAATCCTTTCCCATTAATGGTATGAATTCTGTAATTAAGACAAGCTTCACCAAATAGCATAGCAATAATCTTTATACTTACCTGTTTACTACAAAGAATAATTCATTATATAGCAATTTCATTTTGCCCTCGCAGGGTAGGGGTGGGGGAAAGTCCGAGGTCTATAGGAGAACCTGACACAGAATGAGCATTCTGCATAGCACTCAAAAGATACTGGTGTTTCCAGGGATTCCCATCATCAAATGAAAATAAACCACAGCTTTTGTATATAGTCTATGGGGCAAGTTCAGGAAGAGGAAGATGAGGAAGAGAAGAAAAAGAAATGCCAAGTAGTGCTAATAATGTGAATTGTAATCATTTGGCCAGAAGAACAGGGACCAGAATGGATTACTGAAAGACTGTTAACTGTCCTTCTGTTCTTTCCTTATCTTTTTATTTTCACAGTCCATTTGGAATTGTCTGACTACTTCTTAGTCACTGCTCAAGAAGGAATTAAGTTTTATCTCTGTCTCTAGGAGAATAAAATCCAAAGTTTACAGGTCAATTCTTCCTTAAAAAAAAAAAGGATAAAAGTGGACAAATAGGATTACTCATATCCTATCCTAGTTTTAGCTCTGTTTTCTAAAATAGTCACAAATATACTTTCAGATAAACTATATTGGTTTACATATTTCCAGCAAAATTATATGGAACAATGAACTAAAAGACTATTATCATACACATATACCCAAATTGCTCTAATTTTTTCTAAAACTACTTACTTTGGATGAGGTCGTCATCTGAACAATTTCCCCAAACAGACTGGTCTTGCATCATTCCATGTGCGAAGCAGCTATCGGCAGCTTGAGTTATATTTCTCTCAGTATTTTCTTTATCACATTTTTCTAAATAAAATAAAAGATCTATTATCATTAAATGTTATGTATTGTTCTTTTTTTTTTTTCATTTTCAGGTGCTTTTTTTCAAATGCTTCCAAGTCTGCCATAACTTAAGGAAATGGGAGCAGTATGTCTAGTGACTGTTGCATAGGTTATTGAAGCAGTAACAGATTTATTGAGCACCTACATGACGAGCAATGGAGAAACAAACATGTTTACAGTAAAACTAACCTGTTAGGATTCCCGTAAATAAGTCGTCGTAACACAAGTGGTCTGCCATGACAGAGAAATGTGGAGCGGTCACATGAAAGATCAAAGTGAGTCCATGCATGCAGAGGGCAGGTGAGCAGGGTAAGAAAGCACCAAAGGAGAAGAGATCCCAATGAATGGTTGGGATTAAAAATCACACTGAAGTGAGAAGGTATAGAAACAAGCACTGAGTTCTCTCTGTAGAAACTTGGGAAAGAAGCAAGAGCTGTGTTATGTATTCTCAGAAAGGGAGAGGTTTAAGATGGGAGGTTTATACATGGGTTTATGGGCTTTTACAGGGAAAGCCAGTAAGGAAAAAGCAACATCTGATCAAGAACATAATAACTCAAACAAAAAGCTAACTACAATACAAGGTAAAACCCATGTTATAAGAGGTCCAGAGCACTGAAGAAGTTCAAAGGAAGAAAAAGAAACTCATCAGGATTCAGAGCTCAAGAAAAAGGTGCCTGTTGGATAGTCTTCAAAACACTAGCAGGAATTTTGCAAGCGGAGATGGGAGAAAGGCCATTCCAGGTGGAAAGGTGGCACAGGCAAACTGCACAAGCATAAACTTGGGCAAAGGTTCTACCTCTCTTGAGTGTGAAATAGTTCAAGGGGGACATTAGGAGATAAGACTATAAAGGCTTGATTAGGGACACAGCATGGGTATTTGAATGAGAAGGTGAGAAATCTGGACAGAATTTCAAGGCAAGATAAGTAAGTCAGAGTAGCCATTGAAGCCTTATGAATTGTCTTATCACAGTCGTGCATTAAGAAGATTAATTCATTTGTGCACAGTAGTGTCTCAATCCTGCCTGTGTTTTAACTCACTTGGAGGACTTTAAAAAAATTTCTGGACCCCACCACTAAAGATTCTATTTCAATTTGAGGGTAGAGCACGTAGGTGATTTTACTGCACTTACATCCTTGAGAATCGCTGGAGTATGGATGTATCTGAGATGGAGAACAAAGTAAGGGAAACTATAAGAGAGGCTTAGAATAGTCCAGTTTAATCAGAATTTAGTCAACTGAACAAGATGGGAAAGGGAGAAAATGTGAGAAAATAACTAGAGATCTACACAGATGATCAGGGAGATGATGGAGCTCTCTCGGTCAAGGATTTGACTGGGAAAACCTGAAGACCTGGCGAACAATATATTAGTTAAAAATTATTTATTTGTATGTAGCAGATGTTGAGGCATTGTGCCGGGCAATGGAGATGCAATGGACTGTGAGACGCAGCTCAGGTCTTCATGAACTTTACAGTTTAGTAGGGGAGTTTAGGGTTGCACATTTGAATTTGCAAATCATAAATAAAGTTGTAGCTAGGAAAACTGATCTTCCTAAACATGACTACTCAAGCCATTTAAATGAATGGGCTCATCAAAAGCATGAGTACATTAAGAGTACTAAGAGAGGTCTGTACAATTAGACAGGAGTCAGAGAAGGAGAGAAACTGGATGATGTCAGTCTGTGGAAGCAAGGAAAGGAAAGAGATTCAAACAGAAGTTGTTAGTCAACTCTGTTAACATTTCCAGTGGAAGGAAAAATTTTCTGCACATGCAAAAGTTTCTCATGTACCATGGGGATTTCAAAATTGAAAACTACTGCCATGAAACACATTTCAACACACGAAAATAGATGGACACCCACCTAGGACTAAGTCCAGAGGCTAAAAATCTCTGGGAAAAAAAAAAAAAAACCAGGGTCTTCAAGGCTAAGTATTTTCAGAAAGCAAAACCATATTCAGATAGCAGTAAAATATAAATCAGAAGCATGCTAAACCAATATGTTCTAGCAGATTTATGTAACATTTACTCAGCATTATCCTAGAGAAAATGTAATCTTTCTGAGAGGTGTTCGTTTCAATTAAAATCTTTACTTTTTTAAACAACTCCAGAAATGTTTCCACTGTTACAGTCAACTCAAGGCCTTTCTGAGATTATCAACAGAAGAGCTTTTTATAAAAATTCACTAGTATACATAAACTAGCTCATCAGCAGAGGCCCACACACTTGCTGCTACTGTTATGTAGCTAACTGCCGCCAGGTGTCATGCTAGTAGGCTTGATTCAATTAGTAACTTTAATTGAAGCTGAATGAAATTAATTATATAATTTTGAGCTGTTCAAGTTTAATTCCATTAAAATTAATTCATGAAACCAGGGCATTATGAAGCATTGCTGACTAAAAGAAAATAGGTATGAATAAAGCCTCTAGACACACTTGACTCACATTTGAATCATGTCCAATATTCAAGTGCTCAACACAGGCCCTCCAAACTCTCCACTGAATAAATGAAAATGTCATGTGGTCCATATACACACTGATTTAGTAGTGACCCACCACTAAGATGAAAATAAAGTTCTCTCTGCTTTAAGTATTTATTAAGGAACAGTTTTATCACTTTTTTTTTAAAGTTTCCTTATCTGTGAAATTCTAGAATTAGAAACCTTCTCAAGTTAAAAAAGAAAAACTATCATTCTCTGTCCCTTTATATTCAATAATTAAGAAATAAAATATAATTACTATCTAATCATAATCATCAATCTATCCAACTTTGCCTTATTTGAACAGTAAATGTCTTAGACCAAAAGTTGGTCACAGCTTTTTGCTATGACCCACACAGCACCCAGTAAGGCTACGAAAGCTTCTAAGTATGAAAATTAAGTTGACTTTTGTCATAGAAACTAAATTTCTGTGACCAATTGGGTCTTCTACAACTTTCTAACATGTGTGTATTATTTTATTGGCATGTCTGTATTTAATGGAATACCTATGTGACAGCCTCATAAATGGGTCACAGTTATATCTAACATTGAAGAAATGCATAGAGACAGAGTAAGGTTTAATCAATAGACAATTATAAAGGTGGGAATCATGATGTCCAGCCACAGAATCAACCTTATTACAACTTTCAATACTTTGGGTCAGCCACTACTGAGTAAGATGACAAACAGGCAGTTTCTAATAGTAGATTACTGTTTTCAATGTAGGTTCACTATGTGTGTGTCACTTCTGAGCTACAGAAGCAAGGCCACAGTCCTGGTTTAATCAATTCCCTTCTGGGTTTATGAAAGCTCATAGTTGCTGTTCAACTAGTATGTGGTTCCAAAAGACATATCCCATAAGCACCCATAAGCAATCAAGTAACTTCATGATGCATGAGCTCAGCCCAAACCTTACTATAAGAATTCTGTATATACATCGAGGCAGCACTCCTCCCCTAACTTAAATTTTTTCTCTTAAAAGGGGACCTTGGTTATCTCAATAATGCTATTCTTCTATGCTACTGGTTCTTCACTGTTGAGCCCCTTAAACATACAAGGCATAGGTGTCAATTCAGGTGGTGGGGGGGTGGGGGGAGAGATGTCATCATCATATATGGCCAGGTTTGAAGGACATTGTTCTAAGCAAGTTCTGTACTACACAGTTTAGAGAACACTTAGAAAAGCCAATTCAATACTGCGATATAGACCTTGCTTCACTATACCTTGTCACCATATTCCAAGTAATCAGAAAATACAATTTTACCTAATCAGTCATATAGAAGTATTTAGTTTTGTCTCCAAGTCAGGATAACTATGAGAATACAAATCCTGAGTTATATATAACATTAATCAGTTCTACTAATAGATAAATATATAAGCATTCTTTTAGAAATTAAAATAAAATTTGAAGACTCTTTAAAGACAGCACTAAATCAGAGGACAGTTGCTTACTACTGTTATCTGCTTCGAAAAGGCTAGCTTCCCCAAGAATCACACAAGAATAGCAGACTCTTTGGCTGAGGGAGGAAAACAAAACAAATTTGGTCTCTGACAAAATAACCTCCAGCTTGAGAGACCAAACATGCATACAAAACAATCAAGCAATTATCAAACAGAAGGTAATGGAAACTGTGCTGGGTTGTAATTCTGACTCAAAAACTGCCCACCTTGTGTGGCTGGGGCTGGGTCTCATTTTCTTCAACCAGAAATGAGGACATTAAGCTGGATCATGGCAGAGGCCTTTTTTTGTCTCTACAAGTCTGTAAATCTGACTTTGCAAAGGGGCTGAACAATAGAGCCACCACTTCATATACATGTTGAAGGGTGTTCAGAATGGAGTGGAGGAAATCAAAGAAAAGCCTTTGTACAGCATTGGATTTGAGTTAATTCTCAAAGAAAATAACAGGCATGAATTAAGAAAAAGAATCAAAAGAAAATAGTAAGAATTCTAAACGATCGATTTAAATACCATATGTCCTGCTCAGAAATGACTCTCTCACAGGATCAATACTTTTTGTTTTTTGTTATTTTTCTAAACAAGGGTATGAATGGGGAAAAGCATTCTCTCTCCAATCTCAGTTGTTCCTGCTGAAAAACAATGAGAAAGATCCAGGTAAACAGAACTTCCATTTCATTTAAAATTCTATAATATTTTATCTAGTTAACACTGCCTAAATTTAAAACTTTGAGAATAAAAATTTTACTGATCTCTGGGAGTTGGGGAATAATCTAGTTGAATGGTGATTAACAAGAAAAAAATCTAAAAGCATTATATACCAGTAAATTGGATAATAATATATGTACAACATTATATTATGTTCTATGCCACGTAACAGCCACTTATCTGGTATACGGTTGTGAAACAAGTTTTTAAAAATAAAACACTTCCTTTTGTTGAAAGAGTAAATTAATTAACTTTTGCAATTATGGTATTAGCAATTTTCAAGGGGCTTTAACATTTATTTGACCTTCAGAACCATCAACGATATTATAAGAAAGAACATGTTGGCTTCATTTTACTGATGAGAATACAGAATGAGTCTCAGAGACAGATACTCAGTTGAAAATCGGAGAAAAGTCAGGTGGAAAGCACCTTGCAGCTAATTTCATACTGTACTGAGTGTAGAAAGCCCCACTACACCACTCCGCTCCAAGAAATGATCCCTCACAAGGAAACGCATCCTATTCCTGGTCAGTTACATCCATTATAAGTTGTTCTTTATTTTGAACGTAAATTTGCTATCAGGTGATTTATACCTAGTTCCAGTTCTGGCCATTGTAGGTAGACATAGTCAACTTAAACCTTTCTAAATGATAACAGTGTCAACTACTAAAGAGGGATAGTCTTTCCATCAGTTTGTAATGAAGCAAATACAATAGTTAAGTGCTGTTAGCACATAATAGTAAAAGAATCTAGCCATGCTGCATGAAGATGATTAGTTTGTCAAAGTTACTAGAGCTTTTAAACACAGAGTTCTGTACGTGCCAGGGTTTTCCAAGAAATGGAGACAATCTTGTCACGTAAAAGTCGAGATATCTGAATCCCCCTTGATAAATAAAAAGATTCTCTTTGGTTCTCTGGGACAGAAAGACCATTTCTAAATTGTACTTTGCGCTAGAAATGGTTAAGCGCACAGGATCTCAAATCAGGGGGCCTGGCTCAGCCACGAATGCTATGGATCCTGGGCAAATTAACTGTCATATGCTTAATCTTTAAAATAGGAATGGCAATAGTATCTATCTCATAAACTAGCTGTGGAAATAAATGGAGTCATGCCTAGAAAGCAGAGTTTCTGTTATACAGTAAGGCCTCATCCACATCTACTATTATTATTTCATTAACTGTTATTACAATAAGCATCTTTTAAAAACCTGGCATTGGGGTGCCTGGGTGGCTCAGTCGGTTAAGCCTCCGGCTTCGGCTCAGGTCAGATCTCACGTTCGTGGGTTCGAGCCCCGCGTCGGGCTCTGTGTTGACCTCTAGCTCAGAGCCTGGAGCCTGCTTCCAGTTCTGTGTCTCCCTCTCTCTCTGACCCTCCCCCTCTCATACTCTGTCTCTCTCTGTATCAAAAATAAATAAAACATTTAAAAAAAAATTAAAAAAAAAAAAAACAACCTGGCATAGAGCTATCATATGGAAGCTGTTGAGGGCACTATCTATTCAGTAATCCCTGTGTGAAAACCATGCAAGGAATCTATTTCAGGACTCAGCATAAGGAAACCTATTACTTTCTCCGAGAAGCTATACATTTTTTTCCTGATGCACAATGATCATATTAAAGAAAAAGTTTTCTTTTTGACCCAGATTTACAGACAAAATTGAGGGAGTATGACCCAAAGTCTCCCTGTGCATTTTGATTTTCCCCCATGTTTGGATCTCCTAGGTACCTATGTTTTCCATTATGTTTTAATATTCTTTTAAAAGGTATTCTTATAAGCCACCTCAAATACTCTACCAAACTAGACAGAGGTATATGTAAATGCACAAACCAACCATCAAATACATTTTCATTTGTTATCCATGCTTTATTTGCTTACTCATGAAAGGCTAATATAAATGATGGTGCTTGGCAGAAATCTTCACAAAACCTCATGAAACAGCGTAAAACACAAATATATTCATATAGTAAAGGAATAGAAGTAGCTTTCTTTGAACTTTAATTCAGGGACTTCTGCATGTTAGATTTCATCCAATTCAATATTTGACAAGAATCTATGACAGATCATTTATAATCTGTATATTATTACTGCTGTGCAATCTATATTCATACCTTTTTCTGAAAACAAAACAATTGTTTTAAACAATTTTTTCTCTTCCATTAAAATATCAGCATCATTTCAGATGATCTACGTGTGTTCCAGTTTATGAAATCTCAAGTAATCCAAGAATAAAATCTCTGGGCAAAGTAAAAAATCTGGTTCTGTTTTTCCCAGAGGCTCAGAACAATGTGGAAATCTACAAATGCTTCCCATATGTAACCTTTAAAAATCAAAGATAAAGCAGCTTTCAGGAAGACCTGAGGTTCTGGAATTTTATTTCTTCACTCATCAAAATAACACAAACAAACAAAACCCTCAAGCCTAATGACCTTTAAGAAACATTGCAAAATGAACCTTATTTGCCCAGTGCTCTAAAATGGATTAAAATCAGGGCACCTGGGTGGCTCAGTTGGTTGAATGTCCAACTCTTGAACTCAGCTCAGGTCATGAGATCGAGTCCCACAGTGGGCCCGTTTAGGATTCTCTCTCTCCCTCCTCCTCTGCCCCTCCCCTGCTTGCACATGCACATGTATGCTCTTCTCAAAATTTTTAATTAAAAAACAAAAAAATATATTGATTTAATATCTCATTGTCCAAAGAAAAGTTAAGATAACCAAAGTATTTTTAACAGATCAATGGGCAATGCATAAAATTTCATAATCATGTAAATACAAGAGTTATTATATAAACACAAACCATTATAAATGTTTATAGAAGTAACTAAATGCCTAAATCAATTTAATTTAATCAATTCACTGTTATCAATATTTTGAAAAATAAGACTGAGCAAAATCTAGTATGCATTCCTTCAAAGGGCTTCTTATCATTTTAAAACTTAGGGTGCGTTTATATTCAAAAGTGATAAGAATGACATTGACTCAACTAGTTTAAAAGCTGGGGATAGGCAGAGTGGGTTATGTACACAGCACAGTGGAAAACAATTCCAAAGTTAGATAAATATACAATTGAATATGACCATGCAAATTAATAGATGCAAAATATAATAATATATCAATAAATGGCAAAAGGAGTACAAAGAGGTTAGATGACAAAGCTGACACTGGCAACCAGGACACATTACCTCAGTCATCTTTATCTCCTGCCCTTTGACATTCAAACCTAACCTTGTCCTAAAAATATATTTTCAGGATGACCTACTCTGAGGCATAGTAAGCTCCTCCCACTTAAAGTAGAAGTTCATTTGTATTCTTTTAACCAAGTATATTCATACTAAAACCAAATACTCAGGCTCATGGAATTTAGAGTTAGATGGACTTTTAGAGGTCTCTGCCCAACTGGATAATTTGAATTCATATGAATACCTTCACCATCCAATATCCCCAAGACCAAGCCAAGAAGCATAGGCATGATTACTTCCGGAGCAGAGAAATAGCCTCAGCGCACCGCTTACTCCCGTTTGGGACTGCTTTCATCATTCGCAGCCTTCCCTCACAATTGGCTAAAATCCACTTCCCTACGTTCTTCACCGATTCATCGTATTTTGCTCTTAAGTCTAATGTTCCCTCTGTGACTGTCTCATATTAGAAAATATCTCATGCTCTTGTGTTTTATTTTCTCCATGCTAAACACCCTCAATTCCTTCAGTGGTTTTTAAGGGCCTTTTTTACATTCTGTTCTCCCTTATAGACAGGACAGTCTTCTCCATCTTGTCTAGAAAACTATCATCAAACAGTTTGTCTTCTGGACTGTGGAAATCCAGAGAGGCCATATCTGCAGCAGTTTTCTTACTTAGCAATTGACTAAGCCTATTACAAAAAGGAATTGAGGACTCTGACATCTTCCTCTTTTTTAAAATGATGTCACACACCCATCTTCAGTCTTTTATCATGATCACTGTTATAAGTGATTCTAAAACTTTTCTGTTACTTCTCAGTTATACTGGGTGGGGAGGAACCCTTGATTTGGCATCGTTACAAGAATGAAGGCCAATGGAAATCAAAAATGAACCAAAGAGAGTTGTTTCATCTGTAAAGGCTTTTTCAAAGCTACGATTTGAGTCCAATCTTGATGTAAGTGAAGTGAGAGAGGATGGAGAAGAGCATTTCACATAGTAGTGAAAACACAAATAAGATGATAAAAGAATCAGAACTACATTGCAATTTATTTTTTGGACTTTGGGGTGATGGACATGGATTATAAGTCAGGAGATGTATCCTCTCTGGTTACTTTCCTCAAGGCCCAAACCAGAATCCTCTTCTAGAATTCACTAACCTAGCTTCTTGCCTTCATGATAATTTCTTCAAGACACTACTTTCTTTGGATTCTCCTTTAAGACATCAAACCCATTCTGGGTCCACAATCTTTGTAATCTCACATAATGACAGATCACCTCCAGGAGGAGAATTTGTGTCCTGACCTATAGATTTGAATTCTCACATCTACATGAATATATCTTTAGCAACTCAAACTCAACATTTCCTAAAACTTTAGGAATTCATCACCACTTCTCTTCTGGTCCTGATTTTTCTCCAACTGTAGTCTGTATCTTGGTCAGCAGTGTTTACAGAATCATCTTTCAATTCTCTATTTTCTCTGCCCTAACATAGTCAACTATGAGATCCAGCTAGTGACAACTTCCTAGTTTCTCTCAAATGTGTACTATTTTTTCCTAAGCCTATTACCAATGCCACCATTTTCTTGAAATAATTTCAACATAAAGACTGAATATGTTACTCTTTAGCTCAAGCAAAAATTCATTTTGCATACTGATGACAAATCAGTATAATTATTGCCACATTGTACATATTTTAATGGAAGCTCCTACACCTTTCCCATGCTCCATAATTTCATCTTGTATGTCAGTGAGAAATAAAGAGTAAAATCCCTCAGAAAAAGCATGCTGCTTGAGTGATGGAAAAGCTAAGAACAGAGTAGGTCCACATTCACAGAGCCCAAGAGATCAAGGGCTGATCCACCAGAGTAGGAAGACCTGCTCCTGGAGGAGAGGCTGGTTCCTTTGTATTCTGCCAGCTGCCTGCAGAGGGCCTGTCACCTACTCAACCACAAACTGCTTTATTTTTAGTGCTCAACTCTGCATAATCCAAACCAAAAAGACCTGCAAACTACGTCTTCTTCAGATGGGATCACTAGCAGCCCAACCCGGATGAAACTGACTTCTTGCCATTCTGAGTTTCTCATTCAAACTCTGAATTTGTACACTCCAGAACTGCGCCAGTCACCTGGCAACTGTCCATAAACTAATCTGTCACCTGGTTCTTGTTTTAATCTTGACCTGCTATTTAGACAAGGACTTAACTTTATAAATTTCTTGTGAGCAAACTCTGCATTACACATTTTTAACCTGCACAGGACTTTGCACACAGTAGGCACACAAAAACTATTTGTTGACAGGGTTTCTCTTCAAATGTATCAATAATGAAATCTATGTGCTGGCAGGAAAAATTAACTTCAGATTCTACTCCTGAAACTACAAAAAAAAAAAAAATCAGGCTTAAAAGCACATGCATATGAATCATCTTACTTCAGATCATGTGGGTGTGAATCTGAAAACAGAAGTGGACTGCAAGTAGAAACCACAAACGAAATGAATGTTAAAATAACCCTGTTCATAGCTCCTACTTAGTGAACCCTAACTGGTTAAATTAGAACCTTCAAAATAAACTGCCTTTTCAAAATCAAGGTTAAAAGCTTTCCTTCTTCAGAAGATGTATGGGAATGTGAAATGCAGATATGAAAAGTTTAAGTAAATTTAGGAAAATGTTAATGGCAAAAAGAGAGGAGGAAAGGGAAAAAGAAAGACACAGACACAGAGATAAGGAAAAGAGAGAGAAGCATCCAAAACACTGGTGCAAGAACACATGTAGGATTAAGAAGGCAGGAGGAACTACAGCGTCCTTCATCTGCTCCGATCACCAACATCCAACTGTCCAAACATCTAGTATCTAGACAGTGCAGGATCAGTCTTCCCTTAATAAAATCTGAAGAAACGCTTTTAGAAACAGAAACATAAAATCACATCCCCCGCCTTTATCTACGGTGGAATAATTATGTTACCTCAGAAAGACCATTTGATTGAATCACTTCTCTCCTTTGTGGGTTCCTGTATCATTCTAATTTTCCATTTGCAAATGGCTTAACTTTAGATTATGTCAATTTAGGTTTCCTTATTTTCCCCAAATCTTTTATTATTATAAAAATATGATGCTACTAAAATAATTGCACACAGCTATTAGAATTTTCCATGGTATCACCTCAACAAGATCCAGGAAATAAGGTTCAAAGAAAACAGGAAAGGCTCTTACACACCCAAAAATTCCAGTTTCCCCATTAGCCCTATAAAGGTCATTCAATTACAGATTTTATATATATGTATATTAAATCCTTGCATGTTAACTGACCAAACAAGGCCAACAGGCATGGTTCTTGCTGGCCAGAGACCTTAGACTGCCAATTACACTTCTGGTCTCTCTGGCTAGCCATACACCCTAGAACACAAGATGCATTAGAACAAACACACTCCTCCCACACATGGGTAATCCTCCTCCTTTGTACCCCCGTGCTTCTACCCTGCCCACCTCCAACCCTATGCTAATTCCAAAAACTCATTCTATCAGCTTCTATTCCCAAGCTCCCAAATGCTCCTTGCTGAGAAAGGCAATCAACCATGCTGACCGTGTCCACTAAAAATTCATGCCATTCATTCTTAGTTAAGCCCTCAGTGTTCCAGAGCAGCCCTTTTGTTTGCCCCAGACTGAATCCCTCTTGAATACTTCATTCTTTGAAATCTTTTCCACACATCTCAAATTTCCTGACTCATCCTAACTGCCCCCCACCCTTGCTCTCAGCAAATGTTACCATCTACTTTGCTGAGAACATCTAGGCCTTCCAAGATCTCTCTTTCTCATCAAACTGTCTCTAGGTTATCACTCATCATTTTCTCCCATGCCCATCTGAAAAGGGAACATGGTATACTTTGCTAAGACTGGTCTCTGTCCCATTCTGTCCCAGAATTTTACTCACCACACCACCACTGTACCCCATATCCTTTCATCTGCATGCTCAAAACTCACCCATCCAACTGAAATCCTCTATACACCTGGTTTCTCCCTTAGCAAATCACAACTTCTTTCATTTTCCATGACCACTAAACCTCTAATGCTTCTGTGACCAATCCGTATGGACTCTTATTCTGTATTCTTTTCCTTTTCCTTCCTAAAGTGTGGCTATGCCCTCAAATCTCCTCTTCAGTCCTTTCCCTCACTCTGGTGTCCAGTCATTAGCTTTCTGGTGGTGAACTCTCACACTGTGAGCTTGACCCTCACCACTCCCCTAAGTACAGGTTCTAGTTCTTGGTGGCTTACTGGCTCTCAGGGCAAGGGAGAAATTCCAGGAACCAACATGATCAAAGGAAGACTCAACAGCTCCTCCCATGTTTCAACTCAGGCTAAAAAAAATCAAACCCCTGGATTACCTTTAATTTCTACTTTTACACTATCTCCTGCATTAAATATGTTGCTCATTATCAACTGGAGTCAACAATTTGGACACTGTGCTTTAGGAGAGTCACAGATGAACAAGTAAAATTCAAGGCTCTCAAGGGGCTCTCACAGCTAGGAAGAACTCTATCCTACTTTGGCTATTGTTTTTAAACTCATTTTCTCAATCCTATCCCTAGTGGTGCTGCCCAAGTCCTCTTTTGTCAAGTGACTGTCATAGCTTCCTGGATGATCACTGCCTTCAATCCTGCCCCTCCCACCAGCATCATCCTTAGCACTGCCACCATATTTATTCTCCTAAAAACACCAATTTGGTCCTGTCCTTCCCCTTCTCAAGAACTTCCAGTGGCTCACCACTGCCTATAAAAAGGATATACAAACATCTTAGTGGAGAATGAGAGCCATCCTCAAAATTACTTTATCTGTACAACTTTACCTCACTCTTTGTTCCTTCATACAGCCCATACAGTGGGGTTAGTGAAGCATTCAACATTCTGTAATAAACACCTTCAAGCTTTGCTTTCCATTATCCATCTCCACAGAGTTGGGTTCTATGATCGTGCTTCTTCATCCAGCTCAAATGAAAAGCTTTCCATGTGGTTCTTCCAAATGCCCCAGCTAGACTAGAGATTCTTTGTCTCCCATGTTCTGCCATCACATGTTCTCTGTACATCTATTATAACACCTATTAATCTACCTTGTATTATAATTACGGGTGAATGTAGACCTTTTCCCATCATTCTGCAAGACCCTGATTTCATTCAGTCTATTCCTCTCTGTACCTGTCACACAGCAAGGTTTAAGATGTGTGTGTGTGTGTGTGTGTGTGTGCACGCGCACGCACGCATGCACAAACACGCATGTGTATAGGACTGAATATTTATGAAGCATTTGAGTAAGGCAGAAATAATGCAAAGAGAAAGAAAGGCTATGATAGAGATGAAAATAATAAATATGTAATACAAGTTAATTCTAATATTTTGAGATTAGGGAACTAAATATAACTTATCATTGTTTCTATGAGAAAGGTAACTTAGGTTCCAAAACTCCAGCTTACAAATGAACAACCCATGTGCAAATCATGTACTCTTTTTCTTATTATTCCATATGCTGGGATCTCCAAAGTCCATTGTAGGGTGGCAGAACATGAGTATCTACTGAGCCAGTGGAAGAAAGTATTAAAGTATTTATTTCCCTTATTTTTATCTCATCCACTTAACATTTTTATCTATGTATTTCCTTTCTAACGTTCACAATACATTTGTATCACAGTACACAAAATTTTATAAAGTTCTTTGAGGAAGAATACACTCAGGATTATTTTTATTAACTAGGGTATGTGATAAAAATGCTGATGGGGGGGGGTATGCCCGGGTGGGTAAGTCGGTTAAGTTGGCCAGTTTCAGCTCAGGTCGTGATCTTACCTTTCAGGAGTTCGAGCCCTACACTGGGCTCTGTGCTGACAGCTCAGATTTTGTGTCTCCCTCCCTCTCTGCCCCTTCCCTACTCACACTCTGTCTCTCTATCAAAAATAAATAAATATTAAAAAATCTAAATAAAATGCTGATGGGTAGTAATATACAGTATATATAGAGTGATAGGATTTAAAGTTTGGAACTTGAAAAAGAGACTTTTTTTAAAGTTTTCTAAGGCCTTTCTACTGAAAACGTGAGACTTATTAGAAACCTATCAATATAACTTACCTTCTACAGATAAAACCTCAGTAACAATGATTTTCAATGAGAGATAAAGACTATGTGGAGCTTGTTAAAAATACAGATTCTTGATTCTAAAAGTCCAGAGTGGAACCAAAAATGCCAGCAGCCTTGAGAGATTAGGATAGCATCTCAACACTACTTACATCTGAGGCCAGATAATTCTTTGTTAAGGGGCTGTTCAGTCCTGTGCATTGTAAGATATTTAGCATTACCCCTGGGTTCTACCCACTAGATCCTAGAAGGACCCACTCCACTCCCTGTGTGTCTACCAAACAGGTCTCCAGAGGTTGCCAAATATTTCCTGGAGGGCACAGTCTCCCCGGACTGGAACCAGAGAGAGAAGCTATCTAAAGAGGACACACTTTGAGAAACGCCGTCCTTAATCAGAAGGATAACACAATATGATACATGTAGAAGAATATGGGTATTACAAGCACACATCGTAGAAATTGAAATAAACAGGCTTCCCATAAAGGAAATCTGATTAGCCACTATAAACTCCTGACAACTCAGCTAAGCTTCTAAGTCAAAGCTCTTCTTATGTAATTTCAACTCGAAGATTTTCTCCCTAGCTTCCATTTTAAATTATTTTTAATTAACTTCACTGGCATTTTGCATCCTGCTATGAAAAGTCTGCCTAATAGTCTCAGAGGACTCTCCCAAGAGAGAAGAGTGCATTAAATCACACATTATCACATTAAAGTGTATTCCAGCACTCACAGTCCAACAAGTCTAAGTCTTGGGTGGGGTGGGGAGTGGGGTGATGCAGAGACTGGAACAGGCTCAAGTGATTCACAGCATCCAAAGCCTATTATCTTCAATTCATCCATCCATAGGAAAGATTTATATTGATTTTTTTACTTCAACTACATTTATCACAATGACATATTATTCCCCAGTGTATGGTTCTACCCTGATTTCTATGGACTACATGAGATCTTGGCCAAGTCACTTGAATGCTTTGGCCATCCTTTCTAAGAAGTGAGCCATTTGGGGGCACCTGGGTGGCTCAGTAGGTTAAGCATCCGACTTTGGCTCAGGTCATGATCTCAGTGTTCTTGAGCTCAAGCCCCGCATCAGGCTCTGTGCTAACAGCTCAGAGCCTGGAGCCTGCTTCAGATTCTGTGTCTCCCTCTCTCTCTGTCCTTCCCCCACTCATACTGTCTCTCAAAAAATGAATAAATGTTAAAAAAAAAAATTTTAGAACGTGAGCCAGTTGGACTAAGTTATTTCTAAAAAATCCTTCTAGTCCCAGGTCGCAAATGTATGAATGAAGCACTTAATTAAAACAGCTCTTTCAATTACACCGATTCTAGTAACTATTGTACAAAAAATTAAGTACCTACATTTTCAGTGTTGATAGCACAATGAATTTTAAGATGCTTAATCCAAGAAAGAAAAAAAAGGACAATTAGATGAATCACATATACATTCTCTCCTAAAACAAAATTAAGTTTGGGCCAGATTATCCTTCACCTGCCAAGACATTTATACAGGGACTTTTCACGGGACAGCAAATCAAACCAATCTTTCAGAAGTTAGTCATAAATAGGGAAACAGTTATAAACACATGTTTATATTCTAGTTTCTAGAACACAGATAACAGATCAGCTGCCTAGAGGCCATTTCCAGCCCGAAAGTGTAGTTGTTTTGTTGGCCTGGGCAGAAATTGTATTTAGTTAATTGCCAACTTTTAAAAAAGGAGCGATGATACATAAAAATCTGTATTTCCAGTGTCTCTTGAAATGCTGGAAGATCTTAGCCCAAGTGGCAACAATGAGCTGGAGCTGAGCATCACTGCCTCCTGGTCCAGGAGCTGTCCCAGGACCCAGGGTCCCTGCTGCTTGCAGGCTCCCGCCACCCCTGCTGGTTCCCCCTCACAGCCTGGAGCGTATGTCCTCGCTCTGTAACAATTTTCGAAATACACTGAAAATGCTTTTAATGCTTTCAAACCAACAGAATTTTCCTTGCAGAATCACAGGCAAAGAGCAGAAATTTTAAAGAGCTAGAACAAAGCTCTTAATAAGGAAAACCTTCCTAACCCTGAATGCTGATGAGCAGAATCAGCTACACTGTAAGGTTTCTATCTAACCATCTGGAAGAATGGAGAAAGGGATTTAAAATTTGATGGGGAGTTCACTAGAGACCCCCTATAATTTCTTTTAACTTTAACACTGTATGCCCTTAGTTAGGAGTACGGATGGCTCATCATGATACAGTAATGTATGAACAGGTTTTATCTTGACATCTATCTATCGTTGCCTCCAAGGTAAGACTTGACCTTATGGTTCCTCTTCATGAAAAGATATTTTCTGCTAATTGCCATAAAACACTCCATTTTTCTCACTGATTTTAATATATAAAAATTTTAAATTAAGTTTCAATATACCAAGCAGGCACATCTGACCAGAGAATTATTAAACTGTTCTTCTGAAGGGATGATAAAGAATCCAAGGACAGAGAAAAGACCTCAAGGAAGAGCAGGAGAGTAGGCACCTTTGTGAGCAAAGCTTCTTTCTTTACTAATGTCTTTACCAAGAGGACCAACCTAACCATGGAAGACTGTATCTGGAAACTTTTACCCTACCCACTCACTCCGAAATTTGTTTCCTTTCAATATACCTTAGGAAACCTGCTTATTTGAGACATAATACCTTAACAAGATTCTGATTATTTCCTTTTTAAAATTCAACTTTATATTACATGTACAGTTAATTTGGTGCCTATTTAAAGGGTGTGAGTCAAAGATAAACTAAAAAAAAAGGCACTATATAACTATGTTGCTGAGGGTAAGCTCATTTACAGGTACAATTAACCCAAGAGTTTCCACAGGGATCATGTTGAATGCAGTCAACTGCCCTTCAGACCATTCTAGATGCTCACTTCTTAAAGTCAGAATCATGTGATATTTTACAGCATTGCACTGCATTACATTACGTACCACTGCAAGTTCTAGCTGACTCTAAAGATGCATATTACTGAAGTCACTTGGACACTGTGGATATAACTATGTCCAAATCAACTGTTTTTGTAGTGTGTTTGATGTGGATTTTGACATAAGCATTGTTTAACAATAGTGATTAACAGCTCAAGTGTGAAACATCAATGAGTCGATAAGACTACGAAGGGCATGCCTAACAACGGGAAAATGACTGTTGGCAATACAATGTGCAGAGCATGGGCTGCTTCTGGGAAACATGTTTATCATTCTAGTTCTCTGATTTGCTCTATTTTCTGTTTAGAAAAAAATGACTCACTGTTTAGAAGCAAAAAAGCAACGATAAACATAATTCAATTTAACAGTCCTGAATGCCAGAACATTTTAATTTAGCCATGGATGTTTTCTGCTTTCACCTCTTCTGAGTTCAATGTTAACTTCTTCCTTTCCATTTTTGCCGCATTAAAAACAAAACAAAACAAAACAAAAACACCAATCCCAAGAAGCTCACTACATTATTGTCAAATAGAAAAGCTATCAGAGATGCTTAAAATCAAGAGTATAAAGTAGGTTTTGAAGAGCTGGAAAATTATCTAGCTTATATCAATGTCAGAACTTTCTAAAACAGAGCCACCCTTAGAGGAAAATGCATGAGAGGAATAAGGCCCTTGCTCATTGAAAACCTCAAGATATTACCTGTAAGAAAGCAAAGCACTGCCTGACTTGTTTATAAGCTTGTTAGGAAAGTTTCCCAGACACAAGATTATTTTCTTTATAGGCTGCCTATGTTTATACTTTGGAAGAATACAAAAGGAGCTAATTCATTCTTGGAAAGTGTTTCTTTTTAAAGCCCGCTTATTTCAAAGCAAAACAATTACTGAACCGTTTGTGTGAGCCATTCCAAAGCAAATGGTCACAGAAACCCGGATCATCAACTGAGTTGCAGAGTGGCTCACAAGAAACAAAGATGAGCCCAGAGTGCAAGCTTGTTCAGAGAGCAGCAACAGACGTGGATCTGATGAAGACACAAGAAATGACGTGAAGCGGGGGGAGCGTGCCTCAGATCCCCGCTACTGGAGTCTTAGGCCCCAAAATGCATCTGCTTAAGAAAGAAGCAATCCCGCCATCCAGTTTCGCTGCAGTCAAAGGAAGGGGGAGTGGAAGGACCAGCGGATCCCGCCCTCTTATCCGGTTGTTGATCTAGGGCTGGCGTCCTGGAGAACTTTCTTGAGTTGCGCTAACTGTGCAAAAGTTCACAACTACTACGCGAGAATCCATCCTCACTGCACCAACCTCCACCCCCTCCCCCAATCAGTATATGTGTGAACAAATTTTAAAATGCAGCAACGACAAAGCGGCTCGCAAGCAGGCACTCACCCTGGGCTGGGGCGCCCAGCCGGCCGCCGCCCGCCTCGGCCCCGCGCTGGGGCCCGGG
>NC_043701.1:34176925-34189412 GCF_006229205.1 Suricata suricatta
ACATGGGCCGCTCCACCGAGCCCGCGCTGCCGCCTGGCTCGCCGCCCCCGGGGCGGACCGCGAAGGGCTGTTAGGTGGTGGGCGCAGAGAACTGACTGCTTCTGGCGGGGGGAGGGAAAAAAAGTGTTTTCAGAGACCAGCACGCCACCCCTGCGGGGCATTCCCTCCTCCTCCACTTCCCTCCCCAAACCCCACCCCAAAGAAGTTTTGATTTGAAACCAGGGAGGAAAACTGCTACCCAGCACGTTGACACTGGTGGAGTTGGGGGTGGGGGAGGGTAGTGGGAGGGAGGCACTGAAAGGGGGCGGGGAAGGGAGAATGGATTTGGAAGCCCCGGGAAGGGGACCAAACCCCTCCTCCTTCTGGCCCGGGAGACCGCCACCTACCTCGGCATCCCCCCCAGGTCTCTCAAAGCCCCTTCCTCCTCCTCCTCTTCTGCCCCGGAAAGTTAGCGAGGATCCGGCAGCTTCGGCATCTCGCCCCAGTGGCCTGGCAGCGGTGGCGGCCGCCCCTGCGCGTCCCTCCCCGCCTCCCTCCGGCTCAGCCCAGATACTGCAGTGGCTGCAACTGCGCCAGTGGCCGCTCTCCTGGCTCCGTGCTCTCCGCCCTCTCTTCCCAGCCAGCTCAGTCGGGCCAGCTCCCCAGTAAGGGGACTGTTCCCCCTCTGGGGCTCTTCCTCCCTGGCTCCACTCCTCCACTCCTGAAACACTTCTCTCTCTGTTGCTCTTTTTCATCACATCCGGATCGGGAGGCCTCGAACTCTTGGCGGGCCGCCCAAGGCTGCGGGCGGTGCAACGTGGGCTCCTTTGCCCTGCACCGTCTGGGTCAGGAGGCCAAAGCCGGAATGGACTGGCTCTGGGTAAGAGGGTTTCTCTAGGGGCTGAGAGAAAAGAGGGAGCTGGCTGGTCCTGGTCTGCCCAGGCGTTTTCCTGCCCAGACTTACCCATTCCCTCTCTCCCAGCCTTTCTTCCCAGTTCTGTCCCAGACCCACTGAATAACTGGGACTCCCTGAGTGAAGGCGAAACCTTTAGGGGGGACAGTGCAAAACAAACAAACAAAAACTAAAAGTATTCATCGAACGTTTCATGATAGAATAGCAAAAGTGTGGTTTTGAAACCCTGACCCTTACTTAGCTCAGTGTTTAAACTTTGTGCCTCCGAACTTACCTTTATTCTCTTTTTCAGTGAGTCTTTCTTCTGGTCAAACAGGATTGCAGCTCAGTAAAACCAGTTGTACTTGCTTGAATCAACTGGAGGCATCCAAGCAGACAAGGTTGACATCCCAGAGGACGCCCTGGCCCAGGGCCCCAAGGCAGGCCTCCGCACACTGAATGGGTTCAGTGGCGAGATAAACTTGTGGGAAGTAAAAAGCCAACCAAGTCTCAGGCGTTCTGATTGTGGCTTAATCTGATGAGCCTAGAATAATAACCAGTACAAAGTAATTTGCAGATATAAAGTACTTTCATAATATATTAAGATAACTTTTGCTCTTTTTTTCATTGTAAGTGAAATACAGAATTCATTTCTAGGTCGGTGGAACAAACTCATTCTTTAAATCTCTAGGACAAGAGAGGAATCCCAGTCATGTTATTAAAAATTGAAGAAAATGTACACTGGACAGTTTTCTAGGTATATCAATAATATCCAGGGAATTTCATTTCTTTAAAAAAACCCACTGGAATTGATTTCAACTGATTTAAAAAGCCCCATTTCTTTAAAGAGCTAGAGCAACCCAACCTATTTTCAGTTAAACCTGAAGGACACAGCCTTCGAAGTTTCTGATGACAGTTGGTTCAGACTCTACATCCCAAAAAACAAAGGCCATTTTCCCTGATGACCTGTGACTAAATTTTTTTTTCTTCTGGTTTAAGTTTAGAGATTTCAGAAACGGTGTGCATAAAAGTGCCTTAATGTTCCTGAAAATTCATCCAAAAGCCTGGACTCTGGAATCTGCTTGATGGAAGCAGATCAGTTCTGAGAATGACTTGCAATGCCATTCGAGAATAAACGTTTTAGGAACATCACTGTCTACTACAGCATTATCTGCAATCAAAGGAACAGGGTAGGAAGTGGCCACTCTGAAAGATTGTTTCATCCCTTTTGTTGCACATTTCTTTGACCTTTTTTTCTGATCCCCTCGCAAAGAGAGTAAAGTCCATGAATATCAAGTTCTACAACTCTTCCAAAAAGTCATAGTCACGGTAAATACTTATTACTTTCATACCGAGTACTTAATGTTGCACACATGGTAGCGGATTCAATAAATACTTCTTGAATTTAAACATCTTACATTTTAATGACGAAGAAATAAAATTCAAATTAAAATATTAGGAATAAGTGAGAGGCTATGTTATAGAACCACCAGGATGGTCAAATGCTGTATGTTGCTCAGCTGTGTGACTTTGGGCAACGTAGTCAAACTCTCTATCCCTTGGTTGCCTCATAAAGTAAAGATAAGAGAAACTCTTATCTAGTAAGATTATTATAAAAATTAGAAAGGAAATAAAAATATAAATGAAAAATATGAAAATAAGTTAATTCTCCTATAGCATTTAGAATAATGTCAGGTATCAGGACAGGACTCAAAGGTGTGAACTGTTATTATACAGCAGAAGCATGTGGATGGACTACGCCAAGGATGGCATATTGACTAGATCACAAGGGCCACAACAAAATACCAGGTATTAAGGATCCTGGATGACTAAGTCGGTTAAGCATCCAACTTTGGCTTGGGTCACAATCTCACAGTTTGTGAGTTCCAGCCCTGCATCAGGCTCTGAGCTAGCACTCAGCAGAGAGCCTGACACGGGGCTCGAACCCACGAACAGCAAAATCATGACCCGAGCCAAAGCTAGACGCTCAACTGACTGAGCCACTCAGGCGCCCCCCTATCTTGCCTCTTTAGGTAAACTCAGGTCTTCCCTCTGGAAGGTATAAAGGTGGCACCAGGAATTAAGTGTGGGCTCCTATGTGTTCTCCAAACTGTCCATTTACCCTACGCCTTGCTGTGTTTGTTCAGTCTGACTAATCGCTTAGCTTGATTCCTGATGAGAAGCGCTCTGTGCCCTCTTCTTTCATTTAACAAATATATTTGGAGAAGGAGGGCACTGTTATGGGTGCTGGGCTGCAGCCATGAAGATGATAAACGTGGCCACTGCCGTCATGGAGTTTGCAGTCGAGAAGTAAATTGGGATACACAACCACTTACAACAGTTGCTGGGTGACATGGCAAGACATGCTCTGGAATGCTAGGCTAATAACCTGGCAGGGAGACGGAGTCTGGTCTAGGAATCAAGGGAAAAGTCCTGGGAAAAATTATGTCTCTGCTGAGACCAGAAGAAGAAAGTGAGAAGGAAAGGAACAGACTGCTCCGTGTAGAAGGACCCATATGGGCAGAGGCCTGAAGGGTGGACGGGAGCCAAACATCCCTGAAGAACTGAAAATGTAAATGTTCAATGTAAGAGGATAACCAATGCAAGGGAGGCAGTGAGGAGGCTGGAGCTGGAGAGGAGAAACAGGGGTCTCACTAGACTGCAACAGGGGGCTGTATTATCCAAATTTACATTTCTAAAAGCCACTGTGGTATAACATATGAAATAAATTGAAGGGACTGCAGTTGGAGCTAGGGAGTCCACTAAGACGGCAGGTGGCGGTGGGAATGAGGCCAAACAGAAGTAAGGGGTGGAGAGGAGAGGAATGCAATGGGACTTCCAGGTTTCTGCATCCAGGTGGAGAATGGTAATACCACCCACAGAGATGGAAACATTTAAGAGAAGCAGGTTTGGGGAAAGCTGCCTAAATGATCACGCAGATGGTGTAGCCTCTGAGGTAACTGCAACACAGCTAATTGGAATCATCCAGAAGGATGCTAGCTAGGTATCTGGAACATAAGCACACAGATGGTTCTCCACTGGCTAGGAGTTCTGAGTGCCCAAGAGGAACGTGTAGTGTGAAAGCAAAAGGCTCAAGACACAGCTATGCCCTGACACTCAGTACAAATGTGTCCTCTCTGGCCCCACTCCTTTTCTCCACACTCCTCCCGATGTCACAGTACTGCCATCTCCCTGGCTTAAGACCAACCACTATTTAGTCACTACTACCGCCACTGCCTGACCCACCACCCCAGATGTCCATGGGTATCACATGATGGCCTTTGTTAAACCAGATTTTGCCATGTCTTGTACTATAGTAATCTGGATGGGTGGAAACTTTCCCCGGGGAATTTAATGCTCTGGCTCAAAGCTCTCTACCATTAAATCTCAATGTGTGGGATGCGTGCATGGCTCAGTCCATTAAGAGTCCGACTCTTGAGTTCAGATCAGGTCATGATCTCATGGTTCAGGAGTTTGATCCCCACACCTGGCTGACAGTGTGGAACCCGCTTAGAATTCTTTCTCTCCCTCTCTGCCTCTCCCCTGCTCTTGCTCTCTTGCTCTCTCTTAAAATAAATACAACTTTTGAAAAAGATCTTAAAAAAAATCCCAGTGTGTTTTATAGCCATTTCTGTCTAGTTATTGCACACTAGTGATGATCTAACGTGAACGCATTGTGAAAGAAGTCTGACATGAGCTAAACAGAAAAAAATGAATTAAATGAGTTTATAAAGCATCGTTATGAGCTACTCAATGTCCATAATTCATTCGACATTCATCAAACATTTATTGTGGTATATACTGGGCAAAATGTTAAGTTCTGGAGCTAAATATTTTTATTTGCGGTCTTGAAAAGCAGCTAAATTAGTTTTTACTTGGGCAAAGGGATGGTGGCATAGCTCAAGTCAAAGTCAATATCCTTAAGCAGTTATCTAAACTAGAGTTATATAGGCGAGGTGTGTAATTGTGCGTGCATCCCAGGGGTGCACAATTCTCTGGAGTGTGAGAAGAAAATATGAGAAAATATTCTAATAGGAGCATTTATATTTGTTTTGTTATTTGTAAATTTGATGGTCGAATATGGTCTACAATGTATAAAACACATTAGTACAAAAGCACTTGTGTATCACTTATAAACATGCATTAGGTGTTCATACTAAAAAATATTCTATCATTTGCTTTGTAAAAAAAATGGTTTAAATGCTTTACATCATTCAATGTACATTCAGTCAGTCATTCCCAGATTATTCCAAGGTTAGTTTTTCTAGAAAACATATATACCTACCTAATTTATGTCGATGTGGGACTTTAGCAATCCCCAGACCCAGGGATGCGTAAATACCCCTCAGCCTCTAAATACCAAAAATAACCTTCCTGACCTTCACATAGAGCCAACACAATGGTCATCTACTTTCTCAAACCTGACTTTTTTCTTGGTGAACACACACTTCCTAAACAAACTTCATTTTCTATTGTTTTAGCTCACAAAAAATTTAGGGTGCAGGGGCTTTGAGAAAAAGACATTAGCTAAGGGAGCTATTAGGTCAGAGAAAATGACAGCAGAAGAAATGGCAGATGACAGATAGGGAAGATACAGGAAAATAAACACGTCACACCAGTGCCTTTGTGAATTCAGTCCAGTGAAACAGTGAATGTTCCTAATGAGGTACCTGGGTCATTAGGAAAAGATTCAGTTATGGTAGTATTGCATTCTGTCTTAGGGAAGCAGGTTGGTATTTTTACATTTCAGGAAAAATTTCACCAAAAAATGTTCACATAAAAAAAATGTTGTTACTTGAAAGAGTATCTTTCACAGAATTACATTTTTATAGCTGCAAGGGAAATGAGCAACCATGATTCCAGCCAATTTGTTTTAACTGTATTTCTCCACCTCCTAGTGCTTTCTCGAAGAGGAGAGGTCAAGTGGACAGGTTTCTGGAATCCCACTCTCACTTCAAATAGAGCACTTTCCTCTTTTTCTCTGTAACATCTTATTAGTCCTCCCCTTAAAATGTTTTAAATGGGAAAACCAGTCTTTCTATTTTTTAAGCATTTGAAAACCACCATCTTGCCCAACTCCTTCATTTAGCATGCAAAGAAATAGAAAGACAAAGTTCATTAAGTTCAACAAATACATACTGAGTATTCACTGTATGTCAAACCATATGCTGGGTACTCGCTCTATTTAAAAACAGAGGAGGGGCACATGGGTGGCTCAGTGAGTTAAGCATCTGACTTCAGCTAGGTCATGATCTCATGGTTCCTGGGTTCAAGCCCTGTGTCCAACTCTATGCCATTAGTGTGGGATTCTCTCTCTCTCTCTCTCTCTCTCTCTCTCTCTCTCTCTCTCTCTCAAAATACAGACTTAAAATTTAAATAAAAAGCAACAACAACATAGGAAATCATAGGAGCTCATAGTGGAATCCTAGGGGCAGAGACAGGGAGCAGAGTGGGAGAGGGACAGTCACATAAATAAGAACTATAGTACAGGGGAAAAAAGAAAGTGGCACCTAACTGCTCAGACGTAGGTGGGGAGACTCAGGGGATGTTTCAGAGTAAAGATGATACCACGCTAAGTACTGCTGATGAGTAAGAGTTTGTCCCAAAGCTCAGGGAATTCCAGACACAAGGGGGTAATACATGCAAAGGCACAGGTGTGGGAAAGCCCCACAGAAGTTAAATGACTTGGCAAAGGTCTTTTAGTGGGTTCATGACAGGGTTGGCACTAAGTGCCTGCATTTCTTGACATCCAGGCTTGTTCCCATTATCTAAAGTAGTCATGTAAATGAATTCATAATTTCTAAGGGATGGCAAAGAAAGGGCATGCTTGATCATGTATTTAGGAATTCCAAAGGTTTTCTGTTAATACGTGACCAAAGAACTGAGCACAGGATCTCCTGTTGCTGAATTAGTTTGACTTGTCCTTCCCACCAAGCCCTGGGTAGTGTCCCTTCCAGTTGGCTTGACTGCTCTGGCCTGGGGCACTGGCCTTCGGGGTATTTCCTTGATGTCACTGTACTTTTCTGCTGTGTTTTGAAGGATGGGAGGGAGATACTAAGCCACACAGTGGCACATGTCAGATGAGAACAGTGTGAGTGAAGACAGAAATGAAAATTGGCATATCATATGCAATAGACAATAAGGAGACTTCTTCTTGGTAGACAGAAAGTAAACCTGTCTATACCAGGGATTGTGGAAAAGTAATGCACACAAGAGGCCCTTGAAAATGATAACTGGTCGGCTGAAAACTATAAATGCATAATGATCATGACAAAGACAATGAAAAGATAGTCAATCCTGGGGCCTCCAATCAACTGTGGGTAAAAGGCAAGGTTTTTCTGAATATCCTCCCGTTTTCCCTTATTCTCCTTTCTCCTACAGCCCCTGGTACCCAAGCACTTGGAGCCCCACACTACTCTCTTGCTACCACAGTTTCCAGCTTTCGACTCCGTGTAAAGAACATGCCAAAGTTTAAAGGAATGACTTCAATTTAATGTATTGAACACAATAATACAACTCTTACAATGAGAGCCAACAGACCTGTCCCTACGTGGATAGTACCCCAAAAATGTACTCAGGCCCACAAGGGGACACAGACAGGTTACTTACTGCCACATTATGTTGGGGGCAGGGAGACGGAGTCAGCCTGTACAGTCATCCCAGGGAAAGCATGAAGTTAATGGGGTGGACGCAGAGCCCGAGAGGTTGTGTAACCATTAGAAGAAACAGATTAAATGCACAGATTAGCAAATGGATTTTTAAAACACTGTGTATTTAGGGAAAATAATAAGGAACAGAATGTAATTTTAGCATAGCACCAATTAATAATTTAAAATATGCACATACAAAACAGCAACACAGTTTATAAGAATACACACAAGCAAGAGGACGTACAAAACCACCTTACAATGGTAATCTCTGGGGGGAAGAGAAAGAGTGAACAGGAATCAAAGAGAACATATATTCACAAACAAGCGTCATGTACAAGAAAAGGAACTTGCAGACCAGTGGTGACAAAGCACCATGTACCAAGGTACTGATTAACTCACTTCTTTCAGAGGTTCAAAACAATGACGAGGACTATTGCCAATACCACCACTACTACTGCCACTGCTAAAAGTATTAATAATAATAGACTTGCCTGAATTTATATTTAGTGGACTATCATTGCAGTGAAATGACCAAAAGAAACAAAAATGTTGTGGTATATATATTGGGGTGGGGTATCTTACATATATCATTAAAATTACTACAATTATAATTACCTAACTTACCTGTGTTGAAGGTCAGCACCACTCCTATACTATGGCTACTACAGCCAACCTATGCAAAGGCATGTTTTCTTATCTCACTCTCCAATGGAGTGCTGTTGCCAGCTGATTGGTGGCCTCTAAAAAGATGGGTCTACATCCGAATCCTCAAACCTGTGAATGTTTCCTTATTTTGTTTAAAGGGTCTTTGCAGACACAAATAAGCATTTGAAATGAAGAGATCATCCAGGCAGGCCCTCATTTGAATGCGGAGTGTGAGGATTATTTTTAAGTGTCAACTTGACTGAGCCATGCATGGTGCACCCAGATAAGCTGATTAAACATGATTTCTGGGTGTGTCTGTGAGTGAGTTTTGGGAAGAGATTAGTATTTGAATTGGTAGACTGAGTCAAGCAGGTGAACCTCTTCAATGTAGGTGGGCAACATGCAATCCACTGAGGGACTAACTAGAAGAAAAAGGCAGAGAAATGTTGAATTCGCTGAATGCTGTTTGAGCTAGAACACTGATCTTTTCCTGTATTCAGCACGCCTGGTCCTCAAGCATTCAGACTCCAGCTGGAATCTGTGTCGTTGGCTTTCTGGCTCTCAGGCTTTCAAACTACTCCACAGGCTTTCCAGGGTCTCCAGCTAGCAGATCACAGACCCTGGACTTCTCAGCCTCCATCCAATACTTTGTAACAAACCTTACACATATATATAGACATATACCTATATATGTATATATGTATAAGTATGTGTGCATGTGTGTGTATCAGACATAGAAGAGAAGGCCCTATAAAGGTGAATGCAGAGATTAGAGTTGAAAGTCACAAACCAAGGAAGCTGGCAGTTATCAGAAACCAAAAGAGGACATGGCACAGATTCCATCCCTGAACCTGCAGAGAAAGTGCAGCACTGTCAATAATTCCCCCTCTATAAATAAGGAAACAAAGTTTTAGAGAAGTGAAATAAAGAATATGCAAGTACCCGTTAAGTCCTGGTAGTACAGAATTATTTTCTTCAACTGCAAGGTGTCAGGTGCACTGCTAAATAGTGGGATGCAATGAAAGTAAAGCCTTCACAGAGCTGTAGAGTCTGGGGCAGGTAGATGTTTGTCACACAAGCATACATATAAATATGTAAGGACAGATAGTGGTTAGTGAGTGAAACAATGGGTGCTGTGAGAGTGAGTAAAG
Organism: Suricata suricatta; assembly: GCF_006229205.1. Classification (NCBI taxonomy): domain Eukaryota; kingdom Metazoa; phylum Chordata; class Mammalia; order Carnivora; family Herpestidae; genus Suricata; species Suricata suricatta. Next base: position 34,186,243 of record NC_043701.1, read on the forward strand.
GGGCCTGGAATTAGAAATAAAGTCTCTGCTCTAAAGGAACCTAACAATAGGGAAAACCTAAAGAGACTGAAATAGGGGACTCACACTAGGAAGTAGCAACAGGGTCCTGTAATGGGGCTTAAGAGGCAGCACCAAAGCCCATCTGGAGGAAGAAGAATGTCAAGAATGATACTGGTTTGGAGAAGAGCCTGGATGAGGAGGATTCAACTACAGGAAGAGGGGGAGGAAGGTAAAGTGGGAGCATTTAGAGAATTCCAAACCTTGCCCTCCCTGTTCTTTTCTATTTCTTATGACATGTATTTCTGATCCAAAACAAGACCTCATTTACACATTCTGGAAGCTTTTAATTCATCTCAGAATTCTTTCACAGGGATTTCTAGACTCAGATTTTTCAAATTTTATTAAATTTAAAAATTTTAATTCCAGTATAGTTAACATACAGTGTTGTGTAAGTTTTTTAAACTGCCTAATAATGAGAATGTTTAATTTTCCCCCAGATGATCAGACATCAATCCATCTGAAGTATGCCCAAAATGCTATTAGCTATATGGTCCTGGCAAAATCTTCCTGATAGCAGAAAAAAAAGTATAGTTAGAAGGTGGCTTATTTGTATTTATACCATAAACTGCACCACTGATGTCACCAATAGAATTATTAATGCCAGAGATAATGCCCATGATGTAGTTGGAGTGGGATATCGGTTAGAGCCCTTTGGTGTAATTTATCTTTTTATCCTATACTCTCTACTTAAAAAATATATATATAGTACATATATATTGAACATATATTGTATATATACATATATATGTATGTATGTATTTAGGGGCTCCTGGGTGGCTTAGTGGGTTGTGTCCAACTTCAGCTCAGGTCATGATCTCATTGTTTGAGAGTTCAGAGCCTGGAGCCTACTTTGGATTCTGTGTCTTCCTCTCCTGCCTGTGTTCTCTCTATAGTAAGTAAATAAACATTTAATAAAAAGTGTTTTAAATATTTATTTATTTTGAGAGGGAGGGGGAGGGGTGTGGTAGGAGGAGGAAGAAGGGAAGGGGAGAGGGAGGGGGAGGGAAGGGGAGAGGGAGGGGGAAGGAGGGGGGGAAGGGAGGGGGAAGGGAGGGGGAAGGAAGGGAGAAAGAGAATCTTGAGCCTCATGTGGGACTTGATCTCATGAACTGAGATCATGACCTGAGCCAAAATCAAGACTTGAAAGCTCACTGAGCCACCCAGGTGACCCCCTACAGTCTTTACTTTTTAAACTCTAAAGAACAAATAATCCTTCTCTAATGAAGAAGGAAAGGGGTATTTGGAAAGCCCATTACAAATGAAGTTAATTTTCTAAGCAAAAGAGAAAGTTTGGTGCTTATAAAGGTATGATTACAAAGTTATTTCTAAATAGAAGGAAATCACTCAACCACAGAGTCATCATTAATGCCAAAGATAAGAGAAAGTTGAAACAAACCATTACAAAATGAAACCATGAGATTTAGAATTGTGAGAAAACCTTTGGAATATTCTATTTGGTCTGTACTGAGACCCAGAGCACTCTCCTTTTAGATGCTAGCTGAGAGACATTGTCTATGATCATTCAGCATTACAGACACGACACCTCTTTCATATAGGATGTGAATATCTTCAGAACCAGAAGGAAGTAACTTCTTAGGACCACCTGGATTTTTTTGTGTGTGTGATAAATCAATTTTTGGAGAGGGCCATGAATTTTCTTAGCATAACTTTTTAAAAGTCATTTCAAAAATGGAATATAATTCACAAAATAAGTATAACTACTTTAAAATTAAAGCTATGCAAGATTCTCAACTCAATTATGATTCTGAATTTTAGTATAGCATAATGAACATAAATCACTTCCTTTCTTTGGCTCTGCTCATGTTTTCCAACACTTAGTGGTTCTTAAGGAGCCACATCTAGCCTTGTCCCTCAAGCCCATCAGAGTAGAGAATGGGCCAAGGGAGAAGGAAGACTTTTTTTGGGGGGCGGACATATATATTTTTTAAAATAGTTTATTGTCAAATTGGTTTCCATACAACACCCAGTGCTCTTCCCCACAAGTGCCCTCCTCCATCACCACCACCTCTTTTCCCCACTCCCCCTTCCCCTTCAACCCTCAGTTCATTTTCAGTATTCAATAGTCTCTCAAGTTTTGCATCCCTCTCTCTCCCCAACTCTCTTTCCCTTTTCCCCTCCCCCTGGTCCTCCATTAGGTTTCTCTTGTTTTCCTGTTAGACCTATGAGTGCAAACATATGGTTTCTGTCCTTCTCTGCCTGACTTATTTCGCTTAGCATGACACCCTCAAGGTCCATCCACTTTCCTACAAATGGCCATAATTCATTCTTTCTCATTGCCATGTAGTACTCCATTGTGTATATATACCACATCTTCTTGATCCATTCGTCAGGTGATGGACATTTAGGCTCCTTCCATGTTTTGGCTATTGTTGACAGTGCTGCTATGAACATTGGGGTACATGTGCTCCTATCCATCAGCATTTCTGTCTCTCTTGGGTAAATCCCTAGCAGTGCTATTGCTGGGTCATAGGGGAGTTCTAGGGGTAGTTTTTTGAGGAACCTCCACACTGCTTTCCAGAGCAGCTGCACCAGTTTACGTTCCCACCAACAGTGCAGGAGGGTGCCCATCTCTCCACACCCTCGCCAGCATCTATAGTCTCTTGATTTGTTCATTTTAGCCACTCTGACTAGTGTGAGGTGGTATCACAGGGTGGTTTTGATTTGTGTTTCCCTGATGATGAGTGATGATGAGCATCATTTCATATGCCTGTAGGCCATCTGGATACCCTCTTTGGAGAAATGTCTGTTCATGTCTTCTGCCCATTTCTTCACTGGTTTATGTGTTTTCTGGGTGTGAAGTTTGGTGAGTTCCTTGTATATTTTAGATACTAGCCCTTTATCTGATATGTCATTTGCAGCTATCTTTTCCCATTCTATCGGTTGCCTATTAGTTTTGTTGTTTCCTTTGCAGTTCAGAAGCTTTTTATCTTGATGAGGTCCCAAGAGTTCATTTTTGCTTTCATTTCCCTTGCCTTTGGGGATGTGTCAAGTAGTAGATTGCTGCGGTGGAGGTCTAGGAGGTTGTTTCCTACTTTCTCCTCGAGGGTTTTGATGGTTTCCTGTCTCACATTCAAGTCTTTCAGCCATTT
>NC_043701.1:34189512-34218001 GCF_006229205.1 Suricata suricatta
TACATTTGTGGGCCCAGTTCTGGTTCTCTATTCTATTCCATTGGTCTATGTGTCTGTTTTTGTGCCAATACCATACTGTCTTGATGATGACAGCTTTGTAGTAGAGGCTAAAGTCTGGGATTGTGATGCCTCCCATTTTGGTTTTCTTCTTCAATAGTACTTTGGCTATTCAGGGTCTTTTGTGGTTCCATATGAATTTGAGGATAGTTTGTTCTAGCTTTGAGAAGAATGCTGGTGCAATTTTGATGGGGATTGCATTGAATGTGTAGATTGCTTTGGGTTGTAATGACATTTTCACAATGTTTATTCTTCCGATCCATGAACAGGGAACAAAAAGCAATGAGGCCTAGTTGTTAGAACCTTGCTTCCAGGATTATGGATGATCTTCATAACTATACTAAAAGTTTTACCTATGTGTATGTAGTTTAGTGTATTCAGTAGAAGCCCAATGGTCATTTCAAAATATTGAATAAAAGAGATACCATTTCTTTTCACATTAGAAGTATTTGTAAATTTTTAAATGTTTATTTGAGAGAGTGAAAGAGTGAAAGAGAGAGAAAGTGAGAGAGAGTGAGAAAAAGAGAGAGGGAGTGAGAGAGAGAGAAAGAGAGAGAGAGAGAGCAAGCGAGCACACCATAAAGTGGTAGAAAGGGAGGAAGAAAGAATCCCAAGCTGGCTCTGTGTGGACAGCATGTGTTCCAACATGAGGCATCATGACCTGAGCTGAAATAGAGTCGAACACTTAACTGAGTGAGAGATCCAGGTGCCCCCACATTAGAAGTATTTTTAAACCATTCTGTCTCCTTAGCAATTTTAAGTGTATAAAAATGGTATAGTACTTGATAAAATCTAAAATATCAATATTTTAGAAAGTAAACTTTAGAAGTAAATACTTACTTTCATTGGTTTGGGATGAGTTCTGTTAATGAAATATCAAGCTAGTAAGTAATCAGTTGTGGATACAATCAAGTTATAGCTACTATCATATAAAAAATATAATATCCCAGGCACAAATTTGTATTTTTGAAAATGATCCAGTTGACTAAGAAAATTGAATTAGTTATTTAAATCATGTTTCCTTTAGTAGTTGATTTCACAAATTGTAATGCCAATTAATCACCTATACCTTTGTAAAATTACTTCATTCCTCGGTTAATGTTTATATCACGCACTTGTAACTACATTATGAAGATATATTTAAAGAATATTTTCTCTTTACCATCATGTAAATCCCTCAATATTATTAAATAAAATAATGCATGCATACCAAAGGCCAGAATACATACACTTAGTATTTCCTATGCTAGCCACATTAGTATGTATCTGGGCGGGCAACATTCTAAGATGACCTTGAATGATCTTCACCTTCTATGCAGTCCCTTTGCTTATGTTAGGGCTTACCTGGTGACTTGTTTGCAATGAGCTGAGTAAGGCAAAAGTGAGGGTATGTGTAGAACTTCCATGATCAGTTGACAAAAGCCTGAGAATTCCATCTTGCTAGCACTTTCTCTCTCTCTTGCTGGCCCTCATACCCTCTGAAGGCTCTAAGAATAAGGAACTGTTAGGGGCCCTCAGTCAACAGCCCTCAAAGAACTGAACCTTTCCAAAAACCACATGAGTGAGTTTTAAAGCAGTTCCTCCCCAGCAGAGCCTTAAGATGAAATCACAGCCCAGTAGACATCTTGGATCCCATCTGTAAGGACCCTGAAGCAGTGAACATTTGCCTATATACATCACCCATGGGAACCACGAGTTCATAAATGGTTGTTGTTTTAAGCCATGAAGTTTAAGGGTCATTTGTAATGTTGATAGAATAATTTAGCAAGTTTGGTTTTCTTTCTTAATCCACAAAGTACAACAGAACAGCATTTGGAACTATAGAAAACTTAATTAAGCCTTGGCAATTTCCTTAATGCCCAGCACTTAGGCTGATGTTGCAGGAACAAAGGATCACTACTCCTTTGGCTCTCAATTCAAATAAACATAGGCATTGTCCTTCAGCCAAAGGTTACATGTGGGCTTACTCTTGATGTCTGCATTTTTTTCATCACACCTATAGGTAAATAAGTGCATTCTTTTATCTCCTTATAGAATCAGATATTCTGATTTTTAAAAATTAAGATATATAATACAGTTATAAATGCTTAGAGAAATTCTGACAATTATATACATCTATATAACCATCACCCAAAATATGGAAGCAACCTGTGTCCATTGATGAAGAAAAAGTGATATAGGTATATACACATGTATGTATATGCCACATACAAAGGAATATTATTCAGTCATAAAAAAGAAAATCCTGCCATTTATGACAACTTGAATGGGACTTAGGGGCATTATGCTAAGTGAAATAAGCCAGAGAAAGACAAATACTGTGTGGCATCACTTATATATGGAATATTTTTGTTGGTTTATTAATTTATTTAGAAAGCAAGTGGGGGGAAGGGCAGACAGAGAGAGAGAGAGATTCCAAACCTGTCAAAAACCATGAGATCCTGACTTGAGCTTAAATCAAGAATCAGACACAACTAACTAAGCCACCCAGGTACCCCTATATGGAACATTTTTTCAAAAAGGCTGAACTCATAAAAACAGTATAAAGGAGATTGCCAGTTATTGGGAGTGGGGGAAATAGGGAGAGGTTGAAAGGATACAAACTTCTGGGTATAGAAATAAGATGTGAGGATTCAATGTAAACTATGACAACTACAAGTAATGCTGTTCTCTATACTTGAAATTTGCTAAGAGTAAAACTTAACCATATATATATTTATAAATTTATATATGTCATATATATACAAAGTGATGGATGTGTTAATTAACTAGACAGGGTGTGTCTTTTCATAATGTATATATATATCAAAACACAATGTATAGTTTAAATATCTTATGATTTTATAAGTCAATTATACCTTAATAAAACTGAAATATGAAAAAATAAAGCCCATACCTTGCCCCCAAACCAAAAAAAAAACCCTGCAAGAATTAAAAGACATAAAATTCCACATATGTAATTCCTCTGTTTGCAATCTAAAAGAAATGATGAATTTTGTAGAAAACTATTAACTACTAAAATTAACACATGTGGGAAAACATATCAAACCAGGTACCAGTAAAGAAACTAGAAAAGTGATTAAAGATCGACTATTGAAAAAGGCACCAGAATTACATAGGTTCATCACTGATTTTCATTTAATATTCAAAGAATAGACAAAATGCCCAATCTGCTACTGTAAACTGAAGAAGGTGTAAATGTTTTCTATGCCTTGTGTAAAGGCTGAAATAACATGGACTCCTAAAGCTACTAAACATAGATAATAGTACAAATAAATCTCACTTGTAGTACATTAAAATTTTAAATGAAGTATACCAAACAGAATCTATCATGTTGCAAAAGAATAATAGTATATGAAAAACATAATATTTATTCTAAAATTGCAAGCATGATTCTGTACTGAGAAATCTGTCACCTTAATAAAATATGTCAAATAATTTAAAAAGAATAATGCCAAAAAAAACATTTGATAAAATTCAATAGTCATTACCTGTAAAGGCATTAAGTAAAAGGAATTGAGAAAATTACCTAAATGCAATAGCCTCTAATAAAATCAAGAGCAAATATTACTCTCAATAGCTAACACTAAACCCAGTTTAATAAAAAGTATTAAATACTCTTATTATTTAATATTGTCTTCAGAGTTCAGCAAATTTAATACAAATGGAAATTAAACAGTCAGTGTAAACATGGTGGGGGGGTGTGGTAAAATTCTCTTTTAGCTGAAGCTGGATTGTATACCTAGAATTGTATTAGTAAAAACAGTAAATACTGTAATGGTAGTATGAATAGATATAAAGTAAGTATGCTTTTTTGAAATCCAGTAACTTTTCTTTTGGCAATGAAATTGTTATTCCTTACCTAATAGTGATAAAAATTATGAAATCACTAGAAATAAATTTAAGAAAGACACACGACCTATAAGAAAAGTGTAAAATCCTACTAACAGGGATAAGAAAATCTGAACAAATGGGAAGAAAGAGTATGTTCCTAGAGGAGAAGTTTTAATATTATAAAATGTCATTCCTCTTAAATCTAATTTATATGGTTAATGTTTTTTATAATTAGAAATCTAGTTGCATTTTTCTGTTTTCTCTTTAATTTGGGGTAAAATGATCTTAAAATTAATATGAAAAAATAAATACCAGAGAACGGTTGTAAAACCTACCCCTGTCCCCCCAATATAAATTAAAGAAGAACATGGAGGAGGGACTTGCCTTACCAGTTATCAGAAACTTCCATACAGTCACAGCAATCACATTCATATGATATTGACAGTAATAAAGAGAGATTACTGAAACTGATCCAGACATAACTTCTATACATGACAAATACTATACTTCAATTTAATGGGGGAAAAGATTAATAAATGATGTTGAAATAATAATTTATCTTTCTGGAAAATTAAGTTATAACTTTATTTTAAACCAAAGGCGAACAATTTTGAATGGATTTAAATGTAAAAAGTATAATATAAATCTTAGCAGGAAACTAAGCATTTACATATATAATATATAAATAAAACTACAATTATAAAGGAAACTATAGTATGTATATAAGATATGGTGATGGGAAATAACAATATCCTTTTTTTTTTTAAGTCAACACTACAAATTACAATGCTGGTGGTAATAGGAGAAAAAAATGCTTTTAAAAAGTAATCTGTGACAGAAGGGGCAAGATGGCAGAGAAATAGGGAGCTCAGTAATTTTTACCTGCCCACATCTATCAAACTAAGAAGGACTAAAGCCACAATACTCTGATCTACAAGAGTGGGAGGAGAAGACACAGAGTCCACAAAGAAGACAGCCTTGTGTGTGAGTGAGTGGGAACTAGGGAAGATAAAAATGGGCTTGGACCCAGAGGCTTGGAGGGGAGGTAGCCCACTCCCCGCAGACCCTCAGGGAGCACGCAGAGCCACAGAGAGACAAGGGAAAGAGAAAGAGGTTGAAAATGCTCATAGAGCTGTTTCTAAAGAAGAGAAAAACCACAGCCTGGGATAGAGAGGGATCTTATCATCCCATCTATAACTGCAGGGGGTGGGGAGAGACACCAGACTCCTTTAACTGACGCGTTTTCCTTGGGCTTGGCTCGCTAATTCCAGGTGGGGCCAGGAGAAACTGCTCTTCAACTCCCCCTCCTCGATCCCTAGCTAGGAAGCCACCCACCTGCTGGAGTACATCTCATCTTGGGTGGTAGCATTAAAGTGCCTGGACTAGGATTTGGAAACAAGGCAGGCTTGGGGCTTGGACAGTACAACTTGGCCTGCCCACAACACAGGGAGATCTTACTCAAAAGAGTGGCTTGCAACGCTTGGTTTGAGAAGGGACTGGGATAACACCATTCTTCTCCATACAACCACCAAGGCAGGGCCTCTGGGAGCAGCCAGTTGACCTAAAGTGGAGGCAAGACTGACCTACACCAAAACACACCCATATGGCACTGGAGAGCTGCCTTTTTTTTTCTTTTTCCTTTTCTCCTCCACTCACATCGACAACCCCCTCACAGGCCTGGGAAAGACCAACATTGATGCATTGCCATGATTAGATCAATTCTTGCTAATCAGATATATTTTCCCTTATCTCATTCTTATCTCTCCTCTCCGCCAGTTTTATGATTTTAGACTGTCCTTTGTCTTTTGTTGTTTTTGTCTCCCATTTTTACCCCCTTTTGGTTTGCTTGTTTGTTTGATCTGTCGGTATATTTGCATGCTTTTGTTCCCCGTTTATCTGTCTGTTTTCCTTCCCAGGGCTACCTCAAGAAACAAGCCAAAGTACACATGGAGGGGGAGTCCCAAATATCACTGAGTAGGGAAATAAAATACTCAAAGGCACAACAAAAGAAACCAAGAGACACCATTGAGAGAACACCTCCTGAATGGACAGGCCCTTGACAGTCAATGAGCTTGCTTTAATATAGCAATACTAACAGGTGCAGTGTGTATAACGAGCTTTTAAAAACTGACAAGAGACAGGAAGATAGCCAAAAGACAAAATGGAAGAACTCTTCTCTAAAGAAATTCCAGGAAGAAGTCACAGCCATAGAATTGCTCAAAACAGATATAAGCAACATAACAGAGCAAGAATTTAGAACAATTGTCATAAAATTAATTGCTGGACTTGAAAAAAGTATGGAAGTCATCAGAGAAGCTACTGATACTTCAGACTAGGGGCCTTCAAAATAGCCGTGATGAGTTATAAAAATGCTATAAATGAGGTGCATAATAAAACAGAGGCAGAAACTGCATGGATTCAGGAGGCAGAGAGGAGAATAGGTGAATTAGAAGACACAGTTATAGAAAAAGAGGAAGCCAAGAAAAAGACAGAAATTGATCCAGGAGCATGAAAGGAGAATTCGACACCTGAGAGATACAATCAAACAGAACAATATCTGTATCATTGGAATTCCTGAAGAAAGAGAAAAAGGTCCTGAAGGGGTGCTTGATCAAATTATAGCTGAGAGTCTGCCAAATCTGGGGAAGGAAATAGACATTGAAATCCAAGAGGCACAGAGAATTCCCTCCAGATGTAACTTGAATCAATCTTTGGCATGATATATCATAGTGAAACTGTCAAAATATAAAGATAAGGATAGAATTCTGAAAGCAGCTAGGGATAAAAGGGCCCTAACATACAAAGGGAAACCTATCAGAGTGGTTACAGACCTATCTACTGGAACTTGGAAGCCCAGAAAGGAATGGCATGAAATCTTCAATGTGATGAACAGAGAAAGTATGCAGCCAAGAATCCTTTACCCACCATGCCTGTCATTCAGAATAGAAGGAGAGATAAAGGTTTTCCCAAATAAACAAAAATTGAGAGAATTCATCACCACCAAACCAGCCCTACAAGAAATTCTAAGAGAGACTCTATGAGGGAAATGTTGCAAGGAATACAAGGTATTAGAGATACCACTACAAGCATGAACGCTACAGAGAACACAATGACTCTAAACCCATATTTTTTCAATGGTAACACTGAATGTAAATGGACTAAGTGCTCCAATCAAAAGACACAGGGTAGCAGAATGGATAAAAAAAAATAAAATTCATCTATTTGCTGTCTATAAGAGACTCATTTTAGACCTGAAGATACCTTCAGATTGAAAGTAAGGAGATGGAGAAATACCTATCATGCAACTGGAAGTCAAAAGAAAGCTGGAGTAGCCATACTTCTATTGGACAAACTGGACTTTAAAGTAAAGGCAGCAACAAGAGATGAAGAAAGACATTATATAATAATTACAGGGTCTCTCCATCTGGAAGAGCTAACAATTATAAACATCTATGCACCAAATTCGGGAACACCCAAATACATAAAACAGTTAATCACAAACAGAAACATTCTTATTGATAAGAATGTGCTAATTGAAGGGGATATTAATACTCTACTTACAGCAATGGATAGATCAACCAGACAGAAAATCACTAAAGAAACAATGGACCTGAATGACACATTGGACCAGATGGGTTTGACAGATATATTTATAACTCTACATCCTGAGGCTATGGAATTCACTTTCTTCTCAAGTGCACATGGTACATTTTCCAAGACAGACCACATACTGTGTCATAAAGTAGTCCTTCATAAATATAAATGAATTGAGATCATACCATGCATACTTTCAGATCAAAATGTTATTAAACTTGAAATCAATCACAGGACAATGTTCAGAAAACCTCCAAAAATATGGAGGTTAAAAACCACCCTACTAAAGAATGATTGGGCCAATCAGGCAATTAGGGAAGAAAATTAAAAATATATAGGAACAAATGAAAATGAAAATACAACAATCCAAATTCTCTGGGACGCAGCAAAGGCAGTCCTAAGAGGAAAGTATGCTGCAACCCAGGCCAATTTCAAAAAACTAGAAAAAGTGCAAATTCAAAATCTAACAGAGCACCTGAAGGAACTAGAAGGAGAGCTGCAAGAGTACCTCAAACCCAGCAGAAGAAGAGAAATAATAAAGATCAGGGCAGAAATAAACAATATAGGATCCAAAAAAAAGTTGAACATATCAGCAAGTTTGGGTTTTTGAAAATACAAAAAAAATTTGATAAGCCTCTAGCCAGGTTTCTCAAAAAGAAAAGATAGAACACCAAAATAGACAACATCATGAATGAAAATGGACCTATTGCAACCAATCCCTCAGAAATACAAGCAATCATCAGGGAATACTATGAAAAATTATATGCCAACAAACTGGACAACCTAGAAGAAACAGACAAGTTCCTAAACACACATGCACTGCCAAAATTCAAATGAGAAGAGATAGAAAGTCTGAACAGACTCCTAACCAGTGAAGAAATCAAATCAGTTATCAAAAATCTCACAACAAATAAGAGCCCAGGGCCAGATGGCTTTCTGGGGGAATTCTACCAGACATTTAAAGCAGAGTTCATTCCCATTCTTTTCAAGCTATTCCAAAAAATATAAATAGACAGCAAACTTTCAAACTCATTCTATGAAGCCAGCATCACTTTGATTCTCAAACCAGACAGAGACCCAACAACAACAAAGAAGAGAACTACAGGCCAATATCCTTGATGAATACAGATGCAAAAATACTCAACAAGACACTAGCAAATCTAATTCAATAGCATATTAAAAGAATTATCCATCATGATCATGGGATTCATTCCTGGGTTACAGAGCTGGTTCAATATTCACAAATCCATCAATGTGATACATCACATTAATGAAACGATAAAAACCATATGACCCTGTCGATAGATGTAGAAAAAGCATTTGACAAAATACAGCATCCTTTCCTAATAAAGACTCTCGAGAAAGTCGGGATAGAAGGAACTTACTTAAACATCATAAAAGTCATTTATGAAAAGTCCACAGGCAATATCATCCTCAATAGTGAAAACCTATGAGCTTTCCCCGAGATCATGAACATGACAAGGATGTCCACTCCCACCACAGTTGTTTAACATAATGCTGGAAGTCCTAACATCAGCAATTAGACAACAAAAGATAATAAAAAGGCATCAGAATTGGCAAAGATGAAGTCAAACTTTCACTTTTTGCAGATGACATGATACTCTACATGGGAAACTCCACAGACTCCACCAGAAACTTATTAGAACTGATCCAGAAATTCAGCAAACTGGCAGGTTACAAAATCAATGTACAGAAATCGGTTGCATTTCTAGATACCAATAATGAAGCAACAGAAAGAGAAAGCAAGAAACTGATCCCATTTAAAATTGCACAAAAAACATAAAATACCTAGGAATAAACCTAACCAAAGATGTAAAAAGCCTATATGATGAAAACTGTAGAAAACTTATGAAAAAAGAAATTGAAGAAAAGACAAAGAAATGGAAAAACATTCTGTGCTATGAATCAGAAGAATAAACCTTGTTAAAATGTCATTATTATCCAAAACAATCTATGCATTCAGTGCAATCCCCATCAAAATTGTACCAGCATTCTTCACAAACCCAGAACAAAGTATCCTAAAATTCATATGGAACCACAAAAGACCCAGAATAGCCAAAAAAATATTGAAGAAGAAAACCAAAATGGGAAGCATCACAATCCCAGACTTTAGCCTCTACTACAAAGCTCTCATCATCAAGACAGTATGGTATTGGCACAAAAACAGACACATAGACCTGGAATAGAATAGAGAACCCAGACCTGGACCCACAAATGTACGTCCAATTAATTTTTGACAAAGCAGGAAAGAGTATCCAATGGACAAAAGACAGCCTCTTTAACAGGTGGTGCTGGGAGAACTGGACAGCAACATGCAGAAGAATGAAACTAGACCCCTTTCTTACACCACACCAAAAATAAACTTAAAATGCATGAAGGATCTGAATGTGAGACAGGAAACCATCAAAAATTTTAGAGGAGAAAGCAGGAAACAGCCTCCTTGATCTTAACCGCAGCAATTTCCTACTCGACACATCCCCAAAGGCAAGGGAATCAAGAGCAAAAATGAATTATTGGGGCCTAATCAAGATAAAAAGCCTCTGAACTGCAAAGAAAACAATCAAGAAAACTAATAGGCAACTGATAGAATGGGAAACATTGCCAATGTCTTATTGGGTAAAGGGCTTGTATCCAAAATCTACCAAGAACTCACCAAACTCCACACCCAGAGAACACATAAACCAGTGAAGAAATGGGCAGAAGACATGAATAGACACTTCTCCAAAGAGGACATCCAGATGGCCTACAGGCATATGAAACGATGCTCGGCGTCACTCATCATCAGGGAAACACAAATCAAAACCACACTGAGATACCACCTCACACCAGTCAGAGTGGCTAAAATGAACAAATCAAGAGACTATAGATGCTGGCGAGGATGTGGAGAGACGGGCACCCTCCTACACTGTTGGTGGGAATGTAAACTGGTGCAGCTGCTCTGGAAAACAGTGCAGAGGTTCCTCAAAAAACTATCCATAAAACTCCCCTATGACCCAGCAATAACACTGCTAGGGATTTATCCAAGGGATACAGAAGTGTTGATGCATAGGGGCACATGTACCCCAATGTTCATAGCAGCACTGTCAACAATAGCCAAAGCATGGAAAGAGCCGAAATGTCCATCAATTGATGAATGGATTAAGAAGATGTGGTTTATAAATACAATGGAATGCCACATGGCAATGAGAAAGAATGAAATCTGTCCATTTGTAGCAACATGGATGTACCTCGAGAGTGTCATGCTAAGTGAAATAAGTCAGGCGGAGAAGGACAGATACCATATGGTTTCAGTCATAATTCTTACAGGAGAAACTTAATGGGGGCCAATGGGGAGGGGAAGGGAGGAAAGGAGTTAGGGAGAGGAAGAGGGAGAGGCAGATCATGAGAGACTCTTGAATACCGAAACAAACTGAGGGCTGAAGGGAGAGGGGGAAGGGAACAGGGGTTGATGGGAATGGAGGAGGGCACCTGTGGGGAAGAGCACTGGGTGTTATATAGAAACCAAACTTGACAATAAACTATATTAAAAAAAGTAATCTGCAACTTTAAAATGAAAAATTACATAAACTACTCTACCTACCCATGACAATCCCTAGGAATCTATCCTATAGAAATATAATGTTAAGTAGGTACGGATACACGCACAATTTATGGCAGCACTGTGCTCAAGGAAAACAACTGGAAATAATGTGAATATCATCATTAAAAAGCCATTGAATATATTGTGCCATGATCTATATCACAGACTAGTATAAGACCATTACAGAGACAGAATTAAAGCTCATTTGAAATAGTTCCTAGACTCGTTGAGCTACAAAAGCAAAATTTGAAAAAATATGTTTAATATACTATTAAATAAACACATACCAAAAAAGAAAAAAGTCTCTTAGGTATAGACATGAATATACATATATGTGTAAATGTATTATATAACCTAACATCTATTTGTAAAAATTTTTAACATTTATTTTTTAGACGGAGAGAGTACGAGCAGGGGAGGGGCAGAACAAGAAAGAGACAGGGAATCTGAAGCAGGCTCCAGGCTCTGAGCTGTCAGCACAGAGCCTGATGCAGGACTCGAACTAATGAACCGTGAGATCATGACCTGAGCCGAAGTCGGACACTTAACCAATTGAGCCACCCAGGTGCCTCACCTAACTTCTATTGTTAAATAACTCCAGGGGCACCGTTCATATATGTGAAGCTGTGTATATGATGACTGCATATGTGTTTGGTTATAAACACCAATATGAGTATAATATGCATGCAGACATGGAGGCAGACACAAATGTAGATGTAGAGAGGTGCCTGGAGGGCTCAGTCAGTTGAGCATGGGGCTCTTGATTTTGGCTCAGGTCATGATCCCACAGTCGTGGGATCGTGCTATGCAATAACCTCTGCACTGAGCATGGAGCCTGCTTCAGATTCATATTCTCTCTCTCTCTCTCTCTCTCTCCCCCTCCCTCCCTCCCCCTCCCCCCCTGCTCATGGTCTGTCTAAAATAACCCCACAAATGTAGATGTAGATATAAGATAAATTTAAATAATGTATATGGCATATCCATAAAAAGTATAGAAGCATGAACTTTAGATTGGTAACATGTTATAAGTTTATTAACATCATCCTAGGTATGGGGAGGATGCAGAAAGCCTTTTGAGGAAGGAAACAAAAGGAAAAAAGAAAAAGACTACATATACAAACTACCAAGATGCCTAATTTTAAGCCACCTATAAATTTATATCTGTGTATTGTATAAATGTTATTAAAAATGAAAGGACAGAAACTAGTTATTTAACTAGATTTAACATTTATGGAACTTTTACTTAGATCTTGTGTTTAACAATCAGCATCAGCTTATGGAAGTAATTCTCCTTGACTGGCTATGTAAATTTACTCATGAGAGTATTTATCAATTTTCCACCCCACTTTGTTAAAATCTGAGTGAATATTACTTTATTGCTCATTTGTCCACCTGACCTGTGATGGAGGACACTGATCATTGCTTAATAAAGCAGATAAATCATATCTGCTTGCATATTATCTTCACTCAATGTTCATCTTCATTTTTTTCCTCATAAGCATTCAACATTGCTAAGGTCAGTTTGGAGCCTTTGCTAGTGAGAAATGGATAAGAAATGCACACCTACAAAGTAGAGGCACTTGAAAATAAGTAAGAAATAATTTGGTAGTGAATTCCAAATTAAAACATGCTGTTAGGTCTTTGGACAAGTTACAGGACATTACTATGCATGAGAATTTAAAAAAGGGTTCAGTAAGTGATTTTTAAGACGATGATCTCTATGATTTCCTAATTCTATCTCTTCCGCTCACAAATATTCAGATTTAAAAATCTATGCTCCTTTCTATAAAAGATATATCCTCTAATTTCTGGCAAATGGTAGGTATATATTTATGTGTATTACTTCTCCATTGTTGCAAGTCCCCCTAAAACTTAGTGGTTTAAAAACAGTAATATTAACTATTTAATAGTTTCTGTAAGCTAGAAAATTGGGCATGGTTTAATTGGCTCCTCTGGTTCTGGGTCTCTCAGAAAGATGTGGGCATCTCATGGCTCCACTGTGAAGGATTTGATTTCCACCTCACTCATGAGATTACTGATAGAATTCAAATCCCAGATTTAATATTCTTCCTCCTTTTAGTTTGATCAATTTTTGATGAAATACAAAGCCATAATGGATAATCCCACATCTCAAGGAACTCCAGGTTGCCTCTAGGAACAATCAGGAGCCTCTCGTATCTAAGGGTGACCTCCTATTGAACATTACCAAAAAGTTGGGATCCTTAGCCATACAAAGAAATGAATTCTGTTAACAGCCTGAATAAGCTTGAAAGCAGATTCTTCCCCAGCAGAACTGCTAGATGAGCACTCAGCTCAGCAGAAACCTTATTAACTCTAAGCACAGGATTCAACTACCCTGTGCTTGGACTCCCGACCTATGGAAACTGTGAAATAATAAACGTATATTTTATGCTGCTAAACTTGTGATTTGTTGTGAACACTGAAAATGATTACAGCCTTTCTTTTTGAGACAGAGAGTACAAGAGGGGAGAGGCACAGGGTGGGGGTGGGGGGGAGAGAAGGAATATCAAGCAGGCTTTGCACTGCCAGCACAGAGCCCAACACAAGGCTTGATCTCACGAACTGTGAAATCATGACCTGAGCCAAAATCCAGAGTTGGATGCTTAACCAACTGAGCCACCCATGTACCTCTGATTATTTTTCTTGAAACTGTATCACATGTTCCTTGTTCTCTGTATCATATTTTCCTTGTATGTCAAGTAATTACAGATTGTATCCTGGATATCAAGTGTTATATTGCAAAGACTCTGGATTCTTTTATATTCCTTTGCAGAGTGTTGGTATTTTTTGTCTTGGTAGCTAATTAACTTGGTTTGATTTTCAAACTGAAAACTTTGCCTCAACTATGGTATGTCAAATCTCAGTTCCACTTTCTAGTTTTTAAGTAAAATTCAGATGCTTGGACAGAGTTTATACACACAATCTAGGCTTCCTCTTCTCTAGTTAATTATCATGATTACTTGTCATTTTGTATGACAGTTGCCATCTTGAGCTGTTCTGATTCCTAACATCAGAAAGACCATGGTTTTCTACCGGACCTTCAACTTTCTGCCTTTAGTCCAAAGCTTACAAAAACCAGGCGCTCAAATCATGCCATTTCCTTCATCAAGTTTTTATTTCCCTCCAAATTATCTCAATTTTTGTCCATTGTCTTTATCCATAGTCTTCAGGTAGTTTGCTTGTTGTTTGTTTTTGTTTTTTTGGTAGTATTTTCACCAAAATTGATCATTGTAATATGTGAGGAGAATAAGGAGCTTATTCCTCCTTATAGGAAGCAGACCCACCAAACCTATGCTTTGATCAACAGATCACAGGTGCAAAATACTAAGCATTTCATTTTACTCAACTGTAAGCTGTACTATCCAACCTAAATCATTCTCTATGTTTATAGACCAGCTAATGTTCTGTAACAAAACACTACTCATCACATTGCTGTGAAGTATCAATAGACTAAAAGGCTTGCTAAATTTGTGGTATGTATTTAATGTGTACTCAGACTTATGCCATAATAGGTCTCTTTTTGTTTCTTCAGTATTTCCAGTGAATGAGTATTTTAAAAAAGACACATATTCTGCCTTTTGGACCCTTACTATATATTGAGCCCCTAACATGTATCTACTTTTTTTCACATATGTTCAGAGCATATCTTACTAACAGTTCCTTTGGAACCACTACCCTATGTATGCTGAGAATGCATATTAACAGAGGAATATGTTTGCATCACAGAAGTTCATATTGAATGCACAGCAAAATCTTCATATTCAAAAGCTATTTACTTAAACACACTCCACCATTTATTAAATGCTTTTCTTAAATTTTATAGTAGAAATTAATAGAAAACTCAAGCTTTCAGTGAATTACATGACCAAAGATTTTTTTTTTTTTTAACTAGCTTCCTGCTGGTATCCTCAAGAGAATATATCAATATAGGTAAAAGTTGGCAAATTTTTTTAATGTTTTATTTATTTTTGATACAGACAGAGACAGAGCATGAGAGGGGGAGGGGCAGAGAGAGAAGGAGACACAGAACCGGAAGCAGGCTCCATGCTCTGAGCTAGCTGTCAGCACAGAGCCTGACGTGGGGCTTGAACCCACGAACGTGAGATCTGACCTGAGCCGAAGCCGGAGGCCTGACCGACTGAGCCACCCAGGTGCCCCAAAGTTGGCAAATTTTTAATGAACTTACTTTAATTGTGCTCATCACATAGCTGTTATTCTTAACTATTCTCTAATAGACATCAAAGTTTAGATAAACTTCAAGTCCTCCAATTCTGCAAATTGTAAATGAAATTACATCTATAGCCATTTAACAAATCATTTGGTATCACAGCTAGCTAGTTGTTCATCAACTACAAGGATCCAAAAATTACCTAATCTCATATTGTGACTCCAACATGTCCTTTACTTCCCTGATGCATCTTTGAAGGTCATTTGGTCACCAAGTAAATAGAGACAGAAGATCTGTGAATTGTGTGATTGTCAATGCCTTAGATAGTGTTACAGGGCCATAAACTGAATGACTTTATGTAGTTGAGAAATGCCAAGGCCAAAAAAGTATTTTATGTCCCATTAGTACAATGAAATTAAATTTCAAAACAGCACAAAACAAAAATGACAGACCTCTGCATTCAGGCAGTATGTTAGCATGAGCATGAAATCTAAGACATAGAGTTGGGAGACTCCAATTATGAGCAGTGTACCCAAGTTACTTCATAATCTAGATCATGTTGCATTAGCCAGTAGTCACTATTGGCATTAATAGGTACTCATGTGATTAATACAAAAATTAAACATTTGCTACTAGGCATTTAAGTAAATTTAATACTGTCTTAACTACAAAATAAACTGTCACAACATTCAAAAGAAAGGACTCTCTTAAATCCAAAATTTCCATTCATAAAGTAGTTTTTTCTTAAACATGACCAGATTACCATTAAAATTATTAAAAGTATAAAAATTATCTGTAGAAATGAGTATTGAAAAGAGGAACAGAAACAAATAAGGATGTCTACACTCTCTATTTTTATTCAACATTGTATTTGAAGTCCTAACCACAGCAATTAGATGAGAAAAAGAAATAAAGGGCATCCAAATTGGAAAGGAAGAAGTAAAACTGTCACTATTTGTAGATGACATCATTTTATATATAGAAAACTGTGAAGACTTCAGCTAAAAACTGTTAGAATTCATCAATGGATTCAGTAAAGTTGCAGGATACAAAGTCCATATAAAAATCGGTTGTGTTTCTACACACTAATAACTAAGTAGCAGAAAGAAAACTGAAGGTAACAATCTCATTTACAATTGATAAAGAAGAAAACCTAGGAACAGATTTCACTAAGGAGATTTAAGACCTGTACACTGCCAACTTTAAGACATTGATGCAACTGAAAAGGATCCAAATAAACAAAGATATTTAATGCTTGTAAATTGGAAGCATGAGTATTATTAAAATGTCCACATTACCTGGGGTACCTGGGTGGCTCAGTCAGTTGAGCATCTGACTTCAGCTCAGGTCATGGTCTCATGGTTGGTTAGTTTGAGCTCCTTATTGGGCGTGCTGCTGTGAGCCTCTCAGTAGTGCTACTTCAGATCCTCTGTCCCCCTCCCTCTGCCCCTCACCTGCTTGTGCACTCTCAAAAATAAATTTAAAAAAAAGTCTTTATTACCTAAAGTGGTCTACAGATTCAATAAAATTCCTATCAAAATACCAACAAAGTATTTCACAGAACACAATCAAACCTAAAATTTGTATGGAACCACAGAAAACCCCAAATAGCCAAAGCAAACTTGAGAAAGATGAACAAAGCTGGAGGTGTCATGCTCTCCGATTTCAAACTATATTATACAGTTATAGTAATCAGAACAGGGGAGTATTGGCATAAAACACTCCTTCATGACAAAGAAGGCAAGAATATAGAACAGGAAAAAGATAGACTCTTTAATGGTGCTGGAAAAATCAGACAGCCACATGCAAAAGAATCATTATTTTATATTATTTTATATCAGACACAAAATTAACACAAAAGGATTAAAGACTTCAAGGCAAAGCCTGAAACCAACTCATAGGGAAATAAAACATACAGGGTAAGCTCCTTGACATAGGTGTTAGTGATGATTTTTTGGGGTTAATACAGGAAGCAAAGGCAACAAGAGCAAAGATAACAAGTGAGATTACATCAACCAAAAAAGCTTCTGCATGGCAAAGGAAACCATCAACAAAAACAAAAAGTTCAACAAACAAAAGATTAAAACCAACAAAAGATCAAACATAAAAAGATCAGCATATCAAATGGGAGAAAATATTTGCTAATCATTTACCTGATACAGAGTTAATATCCAAAATACAGAAAGAACTCCTACAACTCAATAGAAGAAAAAAAAATCTGATGAAAAGATGGGCAGAAGATCTCAATAGGTATTTTTCGAAAGAAGACATATACAGATAGTCAACAGATTCATGAAAAGATGTTCAACATCACTACTCACTAGGGAAATGCAAAATCACAGTATCACCTGACACCTATGAGAGTAGCTATTATCAAAAAGACAAATAACAAGTGTTGGTGAGGTTGTGGAGAGAAGGAAACCCCTACACACTATTGATAGTAATGGTGAACTGGTTCAGCCACCAAGAAAAAAAAATTCTTCAAAACTTTAAAAATAGAACTAGCATATGATCAGCAGTTCCACTTTTGGGTATTTATCCAAATAAAAATAACTTGAAAATAAATTAGCACCCTCCTATCCATTGCAGCATTATTTACAATAGCCAAGATGTAGTAACAATGTAAATGATCATTAATGGATAAATGGACAAAGAAAGGTTGGTATAGATACACAAGGAAGGATTTTTCAGTCATAAAAAAATGACAGAAATCTTGCCATTTGTGACAATATGAGTGGACGTTTAGGGCATTATGCTAAGTGAAATAAATAAAAAAATATAAATATCATATAATCTCCTACAGAGAATCTATAGATCAAAACAAAAACCCAACTTATACATACAGAAAGCAGATTGGTGGTAGCCAGAGGAAGAGGGTGGAGAGTGGGTAACATGGGTAAAGTGGGTCAACAGGTACAAACTTTGTAATTGAAAGTAAATAAATGGAATGAAATATACAGCATGTTGATTGTAGTTAATACTATATGGCATATTTGAAAGTTGCTAGATTTTAAAAGGTCTCATCACAAGAAAAAAAAGTTTTATAACTATATGGTAACAGATGTTAATCAGACATTGTAGTGATTTCACAGTACATAAAAATATTGAAATCATGTTGTACATATGAAAGTAATATAATATTATAGGTCAATTATATTTCAATAAAAATATTACACATAGAGAGATATGTTCATAATACTTATTTTAAAGAAAATAGTATTTCTCATTTTTTACATGCATTTATTTACTTAAATTCAGGTTAGTTGACATACTGTGCAGTACTGGTTTCAGAAGTAGAACATGATTCATCTCTACCACTACCTGCCCAGAATTAGTTAGCTCATTTGTTTTCAGCAGCAAAATTCATAGACTAGTACAATCTCAAATGTTATGGAGTATTTCTTAATTGATGAAAAAGTAGATACCCTAAGTTATTCTTTTGAGCCATTTTATAATTTGGGGGAACAAATATTCTCAGACATTCTGACTTTAGGTACTATGAACTGTCACATACTCCACTGCTTCTTCTGAATTTCCATAATTTTGCTTGTCATCTTAATATTTAAGATACAGTTCAATTTCCTCTTTTTAAATAGAAAGAAGATGAAATAAAAGGTAAAAGTAGAAATGAAAAATGGGGCAAATAATTCTTACAAAAAAATTCTTTCCATTCTTTATAGAAAATGGTAAAATTCTGAACTAGATATAGACAAATGATCTTCTAAAGTAGAAACACGCCAGGCAAATACAAAATTGAGATAGAGGGGTATTTAACATAAGAGTTCCCTGAGAGTAGGACTATGTGTTCTTGTAATTCTTTCTTTTAAAAGATTTTCCTAGAATTTATCTCAGTATTGGGCAGAAGTGCTCAGTTATTACCTGTTGATCAAAAATAATGAAAAAAAAAGATAAGATTTGGACAGGAAATGATTTGAATGTCTGCTCATCATTTAACATTTAGTTACAAAACATGGAGGTGTGGGAAGTAGCCCAAGTCAAAGGAGACTCCATGCTCTCCCACATTAGAGAGCCATCTTGAACAGAGTATATGCCTTACTAGCTAAACCACTGAAAATAAATGGTATCATATACTTCATGTAACTCCTTAACTCTCTTTCCCTTTCCCCACTTCCTCTTCCCCTACTGAATAGCCAGGGAGGAGTAGGGAAAAGCAGAAGAATTCAAAAAAGTAGTTCCATGGTTGTCTAATATTAAGTCAACTGGCAAAAAGTATACTGGACAAGGATGGTGACATTTTAAGAAATAACAAAGTCAACATTTCTTATTGCTAGAGCAAACCCATGTGTCAGAATAAGAAGCAAAGTTACGAGGGACACAAGAGTACATAGCCCATCAGTTGTTAATCCTCCCCCACCACACACACACACACATACACACACAAGAAGTAATAATTCAAAGCAGCACATAGATTGGACCAGTCTGAGTGGTTGTGATTTAGTCTATTTCCCAATCATCTGGACTTTAAACCCCGATGCCTCAAGCTCTTTAGGGTGTTTCTCCAACTGCTTTGTGAATCAACAGGCTTTCTTTTCATCCTTTCCACTTTCACCATCTTACAAACGCTCCTACTCCATACTTAGCCTGCTGCAACAGCTTCTCTTCTAGTTCTCCTGGCCCTGCTTTTCTGTTCTTTTTTTTTTTTTTTTTTTACATGTTTTTATTTACTTTTGAGAGAGAGAAACACAGAATGTGAGTGGGGGGTGGTCAGAGAGAAAAGGAGACACAGAATCAGAAGCAGGCTCCAGGCTCTAAGCTGTTAGCACAGAGCCTGATGCGGGGCTCGAACCCACAAACCGTGAGTTCCTGACCTGAGCTGAAGTGGGCCGCCCAACCGACTGAGCCACCCAGACACCCCTGCTTTTTTCTGTTCCAATCCACTATAAACACCAAACATGGATTAAATCTTTCTGAAACATTAAATTACTATTACTCTCCCAAAATTTGCTGTTTAACTGCTTCATTTAAATTCAGAATCCTCAATCTATCATTCAAGGCTCTGACCTCACTCTCCTTATCTACCATTCTCTTGCTATTCTCTACCTCAGAAGGGTACTCACCATTCCTCTGGCATTCCATGCTCCCTCCTCAGTGTTACCCAGGCTTGTGCTGTACCTCCACATAATAGATTCTTTTGCTTCTCTTCACCTTCCCAAACTTTGACTACTCTATTATTATCACCAATCACAGTATCTCACATAGAACATTCAGTTTTCCAAACCATAGCGTACTGAAAAAGAAGCTGTATGTGAACATTGAGAAGACCATCAATGACCACTGTGTTCAGGAAATGTTTTCCTAAAACTTTGAGACTGGAAGAAAGTATCAGAAGATGGGCAGAATTCAAACAAGGAGGAGTAGTTGCAAGTCCTCTTATAAAGAAAGAATGCTTGAGAAGATGGTAAAACCAGAGGGATTGTAATTCAGAATGTCTTGGTTCAAATTCTGTTCTCTGTACCTTACTCTGAATCATGAGCCTGCCACTTGACAGGAATCTGACTCAATTCTCTTCTCACAGGGTGATGACAAGGATTCCTTAGTCACATTTAGTAAATGTAAGCTATGCCCAATACTGTTAGTAACATAGTAAAACCTATCAGTGATAGGATACTTCAGGAGTATCTTGAATGGATGAATTAAGGATATGAAGTGAAAAATAATGGATCACAAAGAATAAATGCCCTGGGAGGTGAAAAGAAGATCCAAGGAATGCAGTCATCGGGACACTCTAATATCATGGTCCTTTCCACTAGACTCTTCTTCACAACTTTACTCCCAGCAGCATGCCACAGAGCCAAGCACATTATAATGGCAATTAATATAAAGGTAACAATGGCTTGCTAAAAAAAACTGGGCATAGGAGCCTGGGTGGCTTAGTTGGTTGAGTGACCAACTCTTGATTTTAGCTCAGGTCATGATCCCAAAGTTGTAGGATCAAGCCTGATGTTAGGCTTTGTGCTGAGCTTAGAAACGGCTTGGGTGTCTCCTTCTCCCTATCGCTCTCTTTCAAATTAAAAAAAAAATTTAAATGAGTAAAATTTTTCCTATAATTTTCTATAAATTTCCTATAAATTCATAATCTCCACAAAAATCCTAATGGTTACATTTATTTTCCCTATTTTGAGGCAGGAGAGCCAGAATTCTCAGAAATTTGGTTATTTGGCTAAACATTTGTAGAAACTGGTTAATTGGATGGCTCCAATATTTCAACCTCTAGCAAAGTCTCTGCTCTAAACCAGTTTCCAATTCTCAATTTCTGGATGGATGTTTTTTGAACTTAAAATTGAAAATGTCCACACTGAAATGTACCTTTCACCCTCATTTGTTTTTCTGTCTACTCTGCCCTTTAAAAAAAATGATCTCGCCTTCTCTACTCCCATAATTTTCTTCCTTTCTTTTGGCACTTGCCACATTATGCCTTCAGCTGCCCTGTACTGGGTGACACAGACCAATGTAGAGTTGGCCACCCTGAGAAATGTGAACACAGTCTTTCTTCACCCATGGGGCCATTGTTGAGCAGACATTGGGGTGAACAACACTTGTAGCAAAACAGAATTAGGCTGGCTTCTCAGAGTTCTGTTTTGCTGGGTTCTATTAAAGGGATTTTCTGTCTGATTCTATGTATGAAGGAACCTATGTAGATGGTGCAAAGGACTCAAGTCCCTGGTTTCGGCAGAATCCTGAAATGAAGAAACTGTATGAATAGTATCATAATGTAAATATACTGCAAAACTTTCTATCTCAAAAGATTTGAAGGTTTTTCCCCCAAATGTTTCTGGGTTAAGTATATGTATTTGAGGTTTCTGATAGGTGAAAAAGTAGTTCTTTCTCTAATTATAGTTATGAGCTAACTTTAGTACTAAGAATGCCAGTTCCATATTTAAGTCTCAGGGGTGCTGGGAAAGAGTGAAATGGGATTCATAACATTTTTTTGGCTGTTGGGGGAGAGAATGAGAATGAATGAGTGGGGGGGGGAGAGGGGAGAGGAGGGGAGGGGAGGGGAGGGGAGGGAATGAGAATCTCAAGCACATTCCATGCTTAGCCCAGAGCCTGACACCGGGCTTGAACCCATTACCTGAGCCAAAATCAAGAGTCAGATGCCCAACCAACTGAGCCACCCAGTTGTCCTCATAGCCATTTTCTATCAAGATTTAAGAAATCAGCAAAACTTAGCCATATCATGCATGTTGCATGTGTGTATTTCTTCTATAGTATCTAAGCTTTTTATTATGGGTAAACCTCTAATTCACACCTATGCTCTTATTTGACTAATAAAAAGTGATGACACTGATGTATAAAGATACAAACTCACAGTGCTTCTGCATAGACATGCTAGGTGAAAATGTGTGTTAAGAGGAATTACTTGTCAGACAAAAAATAGAGTTTCAAAGTAAAAGAATGTTAGAGAAAGCCTAAATGAGAGACAGGGGTAAGAAAAGGATGAGAAGCCAAAGCATAGTTGAGGGGGAAAAACCAACCAGGTCAAAGGGCAATTAGGAGAAATGAAATGTTTTGTTACATGCTCCCCTTTTTCCCCCTGAATCCTCTGAGGACTGACAGCTCCCTCCCCAACTCCATATGGTTCTGTTGGGACTTCCAATCACTACACGCTGCCTGTGGTCATAGGGATGGACTATGCTATAGTCCATCGTGCTATAGCCATGGCCTAGGCAGTCATCGTGTGCCAAAGCTGATCCCAAAGAGAATCCTTCCCTGAAATTTACCAAGTTACAGGAAAAGAGAAATCCTCTTTCTCCATGATTCACAAATCTTATGACTCAGGCTGAGAGTATCTATATTCTTCGTTGAACGGAGAGCATCCCTTTCTACTAAGCGAGAAAAAAGCCCGGTAATGCAGAAAAAAGCTGACAGCAGAGATGGGTAGATGACAGGATTTCTATTAGTCTATGGATTCCTTTCAAACTAAGAATAGACACTTCCTTATTCTTCCTACTTCCATGAGCCAATACATTGTCTTTTTGCTAAATCAAGTAAATCAAGTATGAGTTGGGGGTGTGTCACCTGTGACAAACATCATGGTTAATATAATAAACAATCACCGCAGGTGTTACGTATGTTACTATAAAGTCAAGGTGATCAAAAAAAGATGAAGTCAAGAGATTTAAAACGGGAAAACAATCAGTTGACTTTTAATCTTTACCAGTGATCTCTCAAAGTGTAATTTCATTTTACTACTGAGGACAAAATCTGGTTTACAAGTGATTTATTAAACCTCTAGATCTGGAGTAATTTTTGGAAACTTTTCTTCATCTTTACCACTCCCTTTTCCACCACACATATACTCAACAGAATTTCTAGATCATTTTTGTGAACAAAAATAAACTAAATTCCCAGTTTTATAACCCATTTAATTTCACGTTAATAAAGCTATGAGTTTGAAGAAAATTAACTTTTGTTCAGCCGAAGTATTCAGTTCAGTGACTAGGAAAGAAGTTCTGACTTATAAACATATTTTTCTTTTAGAAGCAAGGTACTTAACATAAAGCTTATATATGGCAAACACACATTCTTCCAACAACACATCACTAGAAATTATCCTGATAGACCAAATAATAGTGAATTCAATATAGAGTATCAAATAGCTTCAGTTGATGTTTCTTAGGATTAAAAGTACCCTAAATATAAGAGACAGTTCATCTACATGTAAGCTTCAACAACATGGAGACTAGAAATCTTATAGGAGAAACAAATATATTAAAGAACATTTAGAGCAACTATTTTTTTCAGCCTGGGAGGTCATGGTGAAGACAGATCTTCTGCTCTATCTTTCATTCCAGGGTGGAATTAATCATTGCATTGCTCTCTTTGTGCAAAAGAAACATGACTCAAAATAGGCTAATGTGAAAACTTAAACTCTTCACAGATAATACTTTCTAGCTTGTGTCTAAATCTAGATTTGTGGGCATGTTATGTTTGCATTTTGCAAGTGAGTATTAATCATGCTCTCCCCTTTTATTTCAATGACTGCTGATATTCCTGGGCCATCCCCTTGGAATATTACAGTTTGCTGTATTTTTATTCCCTGGCCCTTAGCACCTAAGTTATGTACTTTTACACAGAAAATTCCACTTGAGACACAGAGAATATGCTTCTTAATCTTTGTTACATTTGTTACATTAAGATATTCCAAATTTTGATTGAGTTTTTTTGAACACATTGCAGCAAGTACTTGTTAAAAGAGGAGGTTTTTTTATTTAAGAGCACACATCTAAAGACATACAATGTCTGAATTTTAAGTGCCTGATTTTCTATTAAAACAATACCTAGTTAGATTGGACGTGACTCACCCAAATAAACTCAGAGGAAAGAGTGAGAGACAACAACCAGAAACTTTCTCTAACATTTATTCTTGGCAATCTTTCTTATTTTTAATAGGTCTGATTATCTAAGAATGACTATTTTTTTTTAACCTTGCCCAGATATATTTCATTTTTAAATAGCATAAGATACAAAGTGGTAGCATTGTACCCATAGAAGACCTGAACCAGGTTATGAAGGGCTGACTCTGCTACAGAATTAGAAAACTAGGATCCTTTATACACTCTGAAACTTAAAAAATTGACAATTTTAAAACATCACTAGCTATCTTATTTAAGACCTATACTCTACAGATACAGCAAACTTTCTATCAACCAACATCTCAAGAGCTCAATTCTCAAAATGAGATCCTCTCAGTACCTTACCAATAGGGTGAAATATGGTAAAATAATAAAAAATAAATTAGCTTAGAAAATAAAATATTGTAGATAGAGGCCTATCTACAAAGTGTAAAACTAGGTTAAATCAAACAAATCACTGGTGCCAAATAATTTAATCTTATAAGAATTGGATAAAGCTGTTTTGTTCTAACTTCAAAAGGTCTCCAAGGCAAATTATTGAAGGAAAGATATAGAAAAACATACATATGTAGAAATTTAAGTGCAAAGAAAACATAATGGATGAAATACACCCAGATTCTTACCCATCTGTCTGTGGTTATCTCAAGTGAAGTGATTAGAAACAGGAACTGGGGAAAGTTGACCCTGAACAGTTTTTTTCCCTGCATTGTATTAAATTATTCACATTGAAATTTTAAACCTTTTTAAAAAATATTTTTGAGAGAGAGAGAATGAGCGAGAGCACACACAAGTGGGAGACAGGCAGAGAGAGAGGGAGACACGAATCTGAGGCAGACTCCAGGCTCTGAGGTGTCAGCACAGAGCCTGATGTGGGGCTCAAATTCATGAGTGATGAGATTATGACCTGAGCCATCTAGGTGCCCCTGAAATTTTATTTTCTTATGATTTGGGTAATTATGATAATTTTTAACCAGTATCAAACTTTACCCACACAATTATCTATAAATACATATCTTTATGGAAGTCATTATAAAAGATTTTAATACTTTATAAAGTTTAGGGAGATGAGCCAAGATGGCGGAGAGGAAGGGAGCTCTGTACTTCGTCTGCCCCATCTATCCAACTGAGAAGGACATTACTCCCATCTGCAAGAGCGGAAGTAGAAAATATGGAATCCAGAAAGAAGACAACCTCAAAGATACCCGAGTGAGTGAGTACGAACTGGGGAGATTGGAAAATGGGCCAGCCCGAGATGGGCAGGGGAGGTGGGAGCCCCAGCCCAACACAGGGGAAGCACACAAAGCCCAAGAGACAAAGGGAAGAGACAGAGAAACTGAATATGCTCATAATACTGTTTCTGGGGAAGAGATAAAGAACATTTAACCGCGCAGAGAGAGAAACTCTCACTCCATATATAACTGCTGGGCAGCACGAATCCCGAACCCGGGTGGCACAAGGGAAAGAACAGCTTCCAGCCCTGCACCATCCCAGTGGGGAGTCGGCGTCCATGGCGGTGTCCCCAGGGGCGCTCACTTTGACCTCGGCTATGGGAGTGGGAGCATGCACCTCAATTCCACGGAACATCTCATCTCCAGCATTGGCCGTGCGAATCCCAAATCCCAGGTGCCAACAGGGAAAAAATAGCCCTTACCCCAACGTGATATTGGCAGGGAGTTGGAGGTGGTGGAGGCCAGGACTCACGCTTTGGCTGAAAGAGCTCACAGCTCATTTCCGGCAGCACCCGGAACCTTGGGCAACAGCAGGACGAGTCCCAGCCTCCCAGCCAGTGCCAAGAGACACTGCTCCCTCCCCCTAGGCTATTGCTATCCCTATTGGGGGCTGGGAATCCCACAAAGGTGTCTGTGAGGGCGTGCACTTCACCTCCTGCTGCACACCTCGCCTCAGGCAGGGGCAGCCAAAATCCCTGCCTGAACCAAACTAAACTAATCCCTCTCCCTAAGAAGACAGCCACCAAAGCAAGTACATCTCATCTGTGGTAGCATAAAAGTGCATCGACTAGGACTTTGAACCCAGGCGGGCCTGGAAAATACAACATGGCTCAGCTGCGCACAAGGAGATAGGACTCAGAGTTGCCTACAGTGCCTAGCTCCAGCAGAGCTTGGCATGCCGCCATCTTACTATCTGCAGACACCAAGGCAGAGCCTCTGAGAGCAGCCTCCGAGACCTACCACACCAAACCACCCTTATCCGCAAGGGGGACCTGCTTTTCTTTTTTTTTATATTCCTTTTTCTTTTTTTGTACTTACTTTTTATTATTATTACCTTTTTTACTTAAAATCTTTTTTTAAATTTTTACTCCTTATTTTCCTTTCTCTTCTCTCCCTCTTTTTTCTTTCTTTCTTGCAATCCAGATATATTCCCCTATATCTTATCTCATCCTTATTTCTCCCCTCAACTGGTCATACACTTTTAGACTGTCCATTGTCCTTTGTTGTCTCTGACCCCCCTTTATTATTTTTTCTTCTCTTCTTTTTGTCTCTTTCCTCTCCATTTCCTTTCTTTCCTTCCACCCTTTAATTTGTTTGTTTTATTTGTCTGTGCATTTGTGTGCTTCTGTTCCCTCCGTGTTTGTCTGTCTCTTTTCCCTCTTAGGGCTACACCAAGAAACAAGACAAGTGTGCATGACAGTGAGTCCCAAATATCGATGAGTAGGGAAATAATTTATTCAAAGGCATAACAAGAGAAACTGAGAGACACCATTAAAAGATTATTTCCTGAAACGACAGGCCTTGGACAGTCAGTAAGCCTCCTTTAACAGAGAAACATTAACAGGTGCACAGAGCACAATGAGCCTTTTAAAGCTGACAAGAGACAGAAAACTAGCAAAAATGACAAAACGAAGGAACTCTCCCCTGAAAAACATCCAGGAAGAAGACATAGCCACAGAGCTGCTCAAGGCAGATCTAGACAACACACCAGATCAATAATTTTAAAAAACTTGTCATAAAATTAATTGCTGGGGTTGAAAAAAGCATCAAAGAAGCACCTGAGACAATGACTAGGCACATTGAAAATAGGTGTGATGAGTTAAAAAAGGCTATAAATGAGGTGAATAACAAAATGAAAGCAGCCACCTCAAGGATTGATGAGGCAGAAAGAAGAATAGGTGAATTAGAAGATATAGTTATAGCAAAAGAGGAAGCTGAAAAAAGAAATTAATCCAGGAACAGGAAAGGAGAATTCGAGACCTGAGTGATACAATCAAACAGAAGAACATCCTTATCATAAGAATTCCTGAAGAGGAAGACAAAGAGAAAGGTCCTGAAGGGATACTAGACCAAATTATAATTGAGAATTTCCCAAATCTGGGAAAACAAATAGACATTCAAATTCAAGAGGCACAAAGAACCCCCTCAAGACGTAATTTGAATCAACATTCGGCATGACATACCATAGTGAAACTGGCAAAATATAAAAATAGAGAATTCTGAAAGAAGCTAGGGAGAAAAGGGCCCTCACATACAAAGGGAAACCTATCAGAGTGGTTACAGACCTATTGAATGAAACTTGGCAGGCCAGGCAGGAATGGCAAGAAATCTTCAATGTGATGAACAGAAAAAACATACAGCCAAGAATCCTTTATCCAGCAAGCCTGTCATTCAAAATAGGAGAGATAAAGTGTTCCCAAATAAACAAAAATTGAGAGAATTCATGACTACCAAACCAGCCTTACAGGAAATCCTAAGAGGGACTCTATGAGGGAAATGTTGCAAAAAATACAAGGTGACAGAGACACCACTATAAATATGAATTCTAGGGAGAACACAGTGACTCTAAACCCACATTTTTCAATAACACTGAATGTAAATGGACTGA
>NC_043701.1:34218101-34230111 GCF_006229205.1 Suricata suricatta
TCCCAAAAATAAATAAAAAACATTAAAAAATTTAAAAAACCCTAATAGAGATTAAGGGGGGCACTTGTTGTGATGAGCACAGTGTGATATATGTAAGTGATGAATCACTAAATTATATACCTGATACTGACATTACACTCTATGTTAACTAACTAGAACTTTAATAAAAGCTTTACAAAAATAAAAATAAAAAACAAAAAAAACATTAACAAAAAGATATTCAACTACTAAAGAAGAATAGAAGTAGAAGAAAGAGCAGCATCCATGGAACGAATAATGATTGAGCGCTTACTCCGGACCAAGCATGGTTGAAGGCACTAGAGATTCAATAATGAACAAGCCTAAGTTTCTGCTGTCATGGAACATGCACATGGAGATCAAACACCAAAATAGTACTGAAGATCCAAGAAGCCAAGAAAAAGGGTAACAGGATGGCATGATGGGTTACCACTTTGGAGGAGGTTGGATCAGACCCATACTGGGCCTGGCTGTGAAGTGAGGTAGAGTTCCCAAGTACTCGACTGGCATAATGAGACCTCAAGGGGGACTCTGAATGCCAATGGCCTCCTCATTGTGGCCAGTATATAAAAAGGCAGATGTCGGTGGCCCTGTGCTCCTCTGACTCAACTGATCCCTCACTCTGTTCAAGTGACACTTGCAGGTCTTTGTGAGAGCAAGGTAGGCAACAAGAAGTATATCTACTCCCATGGTTCCCTGCTCTCCTAGAAGATCTGCCCTGCTGGTTTGCTGGGTCAGAGATAGAAATTAAGGAGAAAAATACTAAGCCAAATCCCTGTTGTTATTCTTGTCAATCTCTGAATTTAGATCATTTGTGATCTCACAATTCATCAAGATAGACACAATTTCATTATCTGATTTTCATTTGAAATTCTTTTTATGAGAGTTTGAATAAAAGGTATTTATTAGGCAAGGTCAAAGTCAAAAGAGGTCCAGGATACAACAGTTTTTTTAGTCCAAATATATTTTTTAAATGGAGGGGTAAAGCAGGATTACAAAAATTTTGATATATTTAAAAGATTTATATGTAACAAATTAACCTTTTTAGCACACACATAGATCTTCTGTAGATTTTGAAATAAAAATATTCAAAGTGTAAGTTTGATGATCTTCCTTCTTGTTGACCTTCACCTTTCAAATTATGCCCCCCCAAATGCCTGGTGAACCTTAATTCTCATTCCACTTATCAAGCCTATGCATATTTATTGAAACTCTTAGTAATACTCTTAGTTTTCCTAAATATTAAAAAAATTTTTAATGCTTTTATTTTTGATACAGAGAGAGACAGCATGAGAGGGAGAGGAGCAGAGAGAAGGAGACATAGAATCAGAAGCAGGCTCCAGGCTCTGAGCTGTCAGCACAGAGCCTGACACGGGGCTTGAACCCATAAACGTAAGATCTGACCTGAGCCGAAGTTGGAGGCTTCACCGACTGAGCCACCCAGGCGCCCCAGTTTTCAAAATTATTAAAAAATGCTCCAAATGTTGCCTTCTTACAGCCATTTTCAATCAAATAAAATGTTGTTTTGGCTCTACTAAAGAAATTCTGCAAATCAGAGTAGTCTAGAGAAATTAATAAATCCAGTGCTCTTTGAATTACTAGGTCCCAAACACATAACCACAGACTAGAAGACTCTTGAAAACTTTCTAAAAATACAGATTACCAGGGAATGCCAACAAGATTTTTTTTCCAGTTTATTTTCAGGGGGAGAGACCGAGAGAGGAAGAGAGTATGCCAGAGAGGCAGAGAGAGAAGAGAGAGAATCTCAATCAGGCTCCATGCTGTAAGCATGGAACCCTTTTCAGGGCTTCACCTCATAACTGTGAGCTCATGAGCTTGAAAACATCAAGAGTCAGTTATAGTCACCCCACTAAGCCACCCAGGCACCCTAGGAATTTTAATTCAATAGATATCAGATGAAGACCAAGCAAGTCTGTCTTTTAAAAACACTTCAGGGGCGCCTGGGTGGCTCAATCGGTTAAGTGTCTGGCTTCGGCTCAGGTCATGATCCTGCGGTTCATGGGTTCGAGCCCCACATCCGGCTCTGTACTGACAGCTAGCTCAGAGCCTGAAACCCGCTTCAGACTCTGTCTCCCTCCCTCCCTCCCTCTCTCTGACCCTCCCCTGCTAGCGCTCTGACTCTCAAAAATAAATAAAAAACATAAAAACCTCTTCAGTAATTCTAATGAAAGAACAGGTTTGTTAACCACTATGTTTGACTAAAAGCTCTTCTTATACACTTTTAGCTGTGCTTTTGTTCTATTAACATTTTAGTATATGCTTCTGGTCTTGTTTTCCTAAGCATAGATCTTTTGCAACACAGTCACAGTAATACTAGGACTCTTTTTCTTTTAACTTGAAATGCACCTATTATAAGATTTTTAAACAACTAAGACATTTGATTCTTCAAAATGGTAATGTATACAAATTATTTACTGAAGTATTACATTTAAAATTCAAAAACAGAACAGTGGTACTAATTTCCAGTAAAAAATATAACGAAGACATTCAGTTGGAATTTTTTAGATTAATAAGAACTCTGAAAATTATGCTTTTGAGAATTGCATCATGATGTCAGCTAAGTCTAGCAACTCCAAGACGCTTAAACAAAACGGAAGGGATAGAATTCCAACTGCTTTTACTATTTTTTTAGATTAAAAATAAAACCTCTTTGCTTGACCTTAATAAATTTTAGAATACAATTCATCAATTTAAGAAAGTGGTGGTCTTTTAAGTGGGAAGTTTAAGGAATTTTAGTTTGACAATAATCTAAAAGTATTAAGGAGGCCATGAAGGAAGGGATTGAGTCTGTTTTTCTTTTATAGGATTGCCCATTCCATATTTTACATGCAAATAACCATTTTTCCATTTTTACAGTCTGTTTAAATACTATTTGATAATAGAATTTTATTCAGCAACAATTGTAAATAACAATATTTTTTGGTTACTGTTAGTAACCATTACTGTGGGTTAATAGTCACTATTAGTTACCAGCACTAGGATGAGTAGTATCTAAAAATGATTCTGTCAACAAATGTAAAAGCAGCCTATTATATAGAAAAAAAATATCTGCAAATTACATATCTGATAAGGGATTAATATCCAAAATATATAAAGAACTCCTACAACTCAACAGCAAACAAACCATCTGATTTAAAAAAGGGTAGAGGATCTAAATAGGTATTTTTCCAAAGAGGAAATACAGAAAGCCAACATATTCATGAGAAGGTATTCAACATCACTGGTCACTAGGGAAATGTAAATCAAAACCACAATGACCTAACACTGCACTCCTGTTATAATGGTTATTATCAAAAAGACAAGAAATGTTAAGTGTTGGTGAGGCTATGGAGAAAAGGGAACCCTTGTGAACAGTTTGAGGGTATATAAATTACTTCAGTCATAATGGAAAGCAGTATGGAGTTTCCTCAAAAAATTAAAAATATAATTACCATATGACCCAGCAATCCCATTTCTTGTTATTTATTCAAAGAAAAAGCAAACACTCACTTGAAAAGAAAGATGTACCCCATTTTCATTGCAGCATTGTTTACAATAGCCATGATATGGAAGCAACCTAAGTGTCCATTAATGGATGAATGGGTAAAGAAAAGGATATAAAAATTTTATGCATTTAGTGGAATATCATACACTCATAAAAAGGAATGAGATCTTGCCATCTGTAACAATTTGGATGGACACCGAGGGCATTATACTAAGTAAATAAGTCAGAGAAAGACCAAATCCCATACAGTCTGACTTATATGTGGAATCTAGACAAACGACCGACCAAAATCACAGAAACAGAACAGATTGGTGGTGGTCAGAAGTGGGGGTAAGGAGGTCAAGAAGTACAAACTTCAGTTGTAAAGTAAGTCATAGGGCTATAACATACAGCAGTGCCTCTAGTTACGGTGACTACAGTTAGCCAGAAAGTTTTGTACATTTGAATGTTACTAAGGGAAGAGATCTGAAAAATTCTCGTCACACAAAAAAATTTGTAACTATCTGTGGTGATGGATGTTAACTATACTTGTTATGATCATTTCACAGCATGTATTAAATATTGAATCATTCTGTTGTTAATTCTGAAATCAATCTGTCAATTAGATCTCAGAAAATACTAATACACACATCTTATTCTCAAAGATGCTGTCTACAGTGGAAATTCTAATTTTAAAAGCTACCCAGGTGGTTCTAAAATGCAGTCAAGGTTGAGAACCACTGATCTAGAAGGAGACAGAAACACATAGAAGATTCAAAGAACTTCAGATTCAAAGGACTTCAGAGGTTAGTGGCCCATGTTCACTATGTGACTTCAGGATGTCAGGGACCCAGCTCCCTTTCATCTTATTGCTCTCCCATGACCTATACTGCCCAGATCATCTCACTGTGCCAGCTGTGGCCAGCATGTCCATATTCCAGCCAGAGGATTGAAAAGGAGTGACAGTGGCCCCTCACTCGATGCGAGGACATCTAACAAGTTGCACCTACAACTTTCCCTTTCGTTCCATTAGTCAGGACCCAAATGCATTAGATCCTAGATAAAAGAGGCAGGAAAATGTAGTTTCTATTTCTGGATAGCATCTGCTCAGTTAAAAAAAAAAAAAATCACAAATTGCATTGCCATAGGAAAAGGGAAGAAGAAAGGTTATTAAGAAATAACACACAGTTTCTTCCTCAGGAGGTTAAAATTCTGCAGTAGGTTAGGCTGTGAGTAATTGGTGGGGAAATTACCTGTAGAGTTTCTGGATATGCATGGATAAAGCTAATCTTTCTTGTTGATTTTCTCTCCACTACAATTTTAGGATAATAGTTCCAAATATTCCAGTGTTAACTATTAATGGACACTGTTAGCCCCCAAATGTAGCAACATCACTTTAAAGGAATAGGAAATCAAAGAGAAAGTAGGAGTCCAGTCAACAGTAATTCCTTCCCAAATTCAAAACTATTTGCTTTGTTTTTTTTGCTTCTTATCCACCTGCCAAAAGGATAAATATGAGAGATACACCTCCTATACTGTCTTTTCAGTGCCAAGTTTAATGTTAATTCCAATAGATTCTGTAAAAGGCATCTCCTGGACTCTCTGGAGGTGCGTGTGGGTGACGCTGGTCTTGAGGATTACTTCCAGCAAGTCTTAAATGTGGTTGACAGAAGCCAAAGAGCAAGCTGAGGGCATTTAAGGCGATTCGTCTTTTAAGATAATGGCAACCAAGAATGGGAGCAATTGGCTGCAACCAGAACCCATGTTTTAGCAAATAAACAGTGATGGGTCACAAAGAACTCAGTGTAGAACCATACAGGTACAAATGCACTGATACTATGATCAAATAATTATAAGCCCATAATATATGTATAGTTCCATCCCCAAAACAACTCTTTTGCGCAGGACAAGGGACATCTTATTTTTTTGTCAACATCAATCAATGCCTTGTGAAAATTGTAGCTCATTTTTAAGTATACACACACACACACACACACACACACACACACACACACACACTTAAAATACAAAGTGGAATAGTGGAGGAATCTGGCAGAGTGCTTGAGCCAAGAGATTGAAATTTACATCAGCTGCAATGGCACATATAGGTATCAGGTGCCTAATGTTTGCTAAAGGACACATGGTCACTGATGTTATCATTGGCCAGAAAAACAAGTAAATAATAACCTAAATCTAATCATGAAAAACATCAGTTTTCTTCCAATGTGATGCCACATCAATGTGATCTTCCAATGTGATGCCGTATTCCGTAATTTCTAATGCATGTAAATAGTCTTGTTTGGCAGTCCAGAGAGTGTGTCCCTTCTAATTACTCTTCTTTTTCAGACCTTTCTGAGTTATTCTGGGCCATTAATGTCAACCTATTTATATGTCAATTTTCTTAATCCTGATAGAACATCCAGAGGCACCCAAAGACTCCATCTGATCCTTTTTTACTGACATCCCAGGACGCGCTTCATCTCCTGTAGGAATCTTGGATAGCAACACCTTCCCAAGTTCCTCTCTCACCAAGGGAACACTGCCAGCAGTTACAAGTCCATAATTCATAGTGGGTATTGGTCCAGGCATATCAGAAGTCTTAACGGAGAAACAGAGAAGATCCTGGGAAATAGGGGAGCAAAGTCTAAAAGACCTAACCGTGGTGGTCATAGAAGGGGGGAAAAATCAGTTGAAGTCAAACTTGTTAAGAACACTAGAGATGCATACAGAAGCAAACATTTGTATGTTCTAAAACTCTAGCCTTCAAGGAGAAAAAAGGACAACTGACAACAGGACATAACATTTACCTGAGAATTTGCCATATTTTCTTCTTTCGTTGAGTGTCTTCATCGAGTGAGATATAGAGAAGTCACACATGCATCTTGAGAAACACCTTCTCCTACTATCACCACTTCTGCAGGCAGCACAAACACGAACTACAGAGAAGCCAACCCACCCGTGTCCTTTGTTGCAGGAGAGAATCAGGAGCAATGAGCTCCTGTGTGGAGTCCAAACTTGAAGCTTCTCCTTCCCTGTCTTCAAGGCCTCTTCTCCCACAGACGCCCAAAAATTCAGCTACAGAATGGACATTGTGTGCGGACCCGCCTGTCCTACCAAACACACACAGAGCAAATCCTGTTACCTGAGCCCTGGCCCGAGGCTGACCTCAGCTCCCATAAATATACTCAGGAGCCCTCAGCCTTAACCCTGGTCTCACCTTAGAATCACCTGGAGCACTTAATTAAAACCACACTGATGTTCCCACCCAGACCAACTGACAGAACCTGTGGGTGAGGGCACAGGTGATGACAGTTCTTACAACTCCACACAATGCTCCTTGTTGGGAGTCTGGGCTTCTCTAACTTCCAAAGCTTTAACATGCAAAAAAAAATCCATCAGATAAATGTTAACTAAATTCACTGTGGTGATTCTTTTGCAGTATATACAAATACTGAATCATTATGTTATATACATAAAAGTAATATACTGTTATATGCCAATTATAACTCACAAAAAATCACCTTGAGATAAAAAAATAAAATATAAAGAGAAGAATTAGGATTAAGTTCTTCCTGGTGCTCTTAACCCTAGCCCAGAATGTGACCTGGATTATTTGAAAAATATGACTCTTCTAGGAAGGCCAAACCAATGAAAATAATACTTTGAAGAGATTCTATATCATATATATATTTTTTTTTCTTTGCTCAAGATCTAGGTTACACTACAAGAGGAAGAACTAATCCTTAAAAAATTTAAAAAAATAAATGAAGGTCACCTGGCTGGCTCAGTCTATAGCACATGCAACTTTTGAGATTGTAGGTCTGAGACCCACATTGGGTGTAGAGATTACTAACAAATGAAATCTTCAAAACAAACAAATGAACATAAATAAATAAGTAAGTGTGGTTAAGATGAGGAGAAAAGGCCTCCTAAATTACTTTAGAATGGTCTAGGCAGTAGTAGCTTATCTGTTTACAGAATTTTCTCGGGCGGGAACAGGGGAACAGAAACATGAGGTTAAGGCACTCAGCTATTTCCCACTGGAGTTTTGCAGCAGATAGGAAACCCATTTCGGATCACTAATGATTCCCTTAAGTACAAGGTTTGAATCAAGATCCAATTTCATATACACAAACTGTCTTACAAAGATGGCACAAATGGAAGGTTTTTACAAGACTTAGGGTTTTGCCAGAGAATCCAATCATTTAAGTATGATTGAACATCTGAACACCTACCGCACCCCAGACTTCCGCTGAAAGACTTCATTGTACCATCGCTTCAAGTCCAGGTGCCTCCGACCGCACCACTTTGCCGTGTGCAGTGAAACACAGCGCTGAGCCTTCAAATCGTGCATTTTTCATCCAAGGTTTTAACTGCATGCAGGCCCCATCATTGACTATTAACACTGACGACTGAAGAAAGGCATTACTTTTCACGGTGAAGGTTAAATTTAGACTTTTTTTGGTTTCTTTTCATTTTGGTCTTATTTCATTTTATTCTGTACTATCTTTTGACAGGAAAATGAAACAAAAGGAAAAGGAAGTTTATACACATTTTATTTTAGGTTACAGTTTATATGAGCATCAAACATGAGTGTTTTATTTAATTCTTTGGGTTGATACCTTTCTGGTTTCCTGAAATATAATATCCATTAATCCCTGTTTGCAGACACCTTGAAATATTTATTGAATAATACAATACAGATTCTAAAACATAATCTTCTTTTATGAATACTGGCACAATTTC
Source organism: Suricata suricatta (assembly GCF_006229205.1). NCBI lineage: Eukaryota > Metazoa > Chordata > Mammalia > Carnivora > Herpestidae > Suricata > Suricata suricatta. The sequence goes on from NC_043701.1 coordinate 34,226,350, forward strand.
ACCCAGCTCTGTGGAAGATTTAAGAAAAATGGCAGGGCAAGATCAGACATTGTTTACATCTCACCTCCAGCAAGATATAACTTTACTCTTGGCTGACCTTTAAGCAAAAGCAATGGTTATGTAACCAAGTAAGCTAAAAACTAAACAGGAAAAGTCACAGAGCCGGGAATGAACTACAAACTTACACTATTTGTTAAACTGAGATTTTTATCATGTTGCTCAAAGAAACCCTAAAGTTTTCCAAATGGAAATATGTGACCAAGATTTTATCTTTGCTATCTGAATGCATACATAAATATTTCAGTATTTAAAATAAGTTATTTGGGACTCTAAAATGCATTGTAGTATTTTGTAATGGTAAGCAGTATTGCTCACTGACAAAAATGAAAGTTTTTAATGAACTGCATTCTGTCTTCATGCAAATATTGGTTTTAGTACTGTTCATGCTGTATTGTTCCTAAAACGTACATTCTGAGGTGGTTCTTAAACAGATTTATCTTTCTAAAGTTTTAAGTACAGCTTTATCAAAGGGCAGAAGAATAACTTCTTAAAATCTTTTTTTAGCTTTATTATTTTTAGAATAATCAAATTAATAGTGGCTATGTTTTATGTTCAGTAGGGAAAAAACACAGCATGCTTGCCAAAAGACAAAAAGGGAAATAATAAATAAATAAATAGCATAGCATAGAAATTTTCTAAGGTTTTGAAAGAACTCCTTTTTAGAAATACATAAATGTCTTTAGCAAATTCTAACATCTTTTTTATACCCCCCTAATCAGAGTACCTTTAAATTTTTTATAGAACAAAATAGTCACCTAACAAATTTTACATTTTATATGCAATAGGATCTTTAATATATCTATTAGTATTTAAATTTTTTTATCATTTAAATAATGAAGCCATAGCATGAAATGATTTTAAAGGAACATGAAAAGAAAACTGGGGAGTAAATAGCACTGAAAATGAATGAACTGAATAACATGTTAGGTGCTATGTGTCTGTGGAAGAACAGTCTAATGGGTGAAATGCAAAGAAGAGATAACAATTAAAATATAGTGAGATAAGCAGTTTAACAGAGGTACCTTGTAGGGGCACCTAAGTGAGACTCAGCAGAAAAATGATTATTGAAGAATTCTTGTCTAAGGAGAAATAATAAGCTAAAGGGCATATAATTCATTATCAAAATAAAGGTAACCTGATAGGACTGGAGTATAGGACATCAGAAGGTGAAGGGTGAGGCTGAAGAGGGACGCAGATCTGGAGGAGCCTTGTAGCTGCGTAAGGAGCTGAAGACATCTTAAAGAATCAGAAGAAACAAACCAACAACCACATCAAAGTGCTTTTGAACAGAGTACTGGCACCATTGTGTCATTTCTCGGGGATGATCTTTTCTGGTTGCATTTGGAGAATAAATGGAAGGAGTGCAAGGCCAAAATCAAGAAGAAAAGTCAGGATTGGGAGCTGTATTAGTCAGTGTTCTTCAGAGAAGCAGGACTAAGAGGATATATCACTTTACATAAGTGTGGGTTTATTAAAGGAATTCATTCACAGGGTTATACAGGCCAAGAAGTCCCACAATCTGCTGCTTGCAAGATGGTGAAACAGGTGGTATAAATCAGTCCTCATTTAAGACCTGAGAACTGGTGGGGCAGGAGGGTCAAGATTGAGAACCCAGAGGTGCAGTGGTCATGGGTGGGGTCACTGGTACAAGTCCCAGAGTCAGAAGGCCTGAGAAAACTGGAACTCCAGTGTCAGAGGCAGAGGATGATGGATGTCCAGTTCAAGAACAATAACTGAGGGGCGCCTGGGTGGCTCAGTCGGTTCAGCGTCCGGCTTCGGCTCAGGTCATGATCTCACGGTTCGTAGGTTCGAGCCCCGTGTCCAGCTGTGTGCTGACAGCTCAGAGCCTGGAGCCTGCTTCGGATTCTGTGTCTCCCTCTCTCTCTGACCCTCCCCTGCTCATGCTGTCTCTCTCTGTCTCTCAAAAATAAATAAAAAACATCAAAAAAAACTTTTAAAAAAAGAACAATAACTGAAAGATTGAGAGAGAGAGAGAGAAAGAGAGAGAGAGAGAATTCACCCTTCTGTCACTTTTTATGTTCCATTCAGGCCCTCAATGGATTGGATAATAGCCATTCACATTGGTGAAGACAAAGCTCTTCACTCAGCATACTGAATTCAATGCTAATCTCTTCCAGAAAAACTCTTAGAGGTACACCCAGAATGCATATTTTACCAGCTATCTGGGATCCCTAAGCCCTGTCAAGTTCAGATACAAAATTAACAATCACAAGAGTCTATGGCATTAATCCAGGTAGGCAATATAATAGCACTGGGCAAGGAGAAAAGAAGATGGATTTCTGAGCTACTTAGGAAGTATTATATTAATTGTGCTTGGTAGGGGAAAGCAAAATGGCCATCGCCTTCACTGAAACAGGAGCATGGAAAGAAAATCATGTATGGGGAGGGAAGATGATAAATGCACTTCATACATGCTGCCTTTCCTTTGAAAAGTAATTGAATATGTGGGAAAGTCTGAATTTGGATACATGGGAAAGTCAGGATAGACATTATGGGGTTTAGACATATAAATGAATAAAAAGTTGTCATCTTTCTCAAATATACATATGCGACTCAAAGAATACCAACATCTAAATGCATTACATATAATATTTTTACTAAAGAAATAATAATAATTCAGTCATAAAGGTAATGGATGATGGGACCAGAATGCCCTTTTGGAAGAAGAATCAAAAAGGTATCAATGATATTTTAAAAAAAATTAGAGAGAAAGCACGAGAGCAAACAAGTAGAGGAGAGGAGCGGGAGGTGGGGGGAGGGGGGGGTCTTAAGCAGGGTCCGTGCTCAGCACAAAGCCTGATGCAGAGCTCAATCCCATGACTCTGGGAACATGACCTGAACTGAAATCAACTGTCAGGCACTCGTCTAACTGAGCCACACAGGTATCCCATGGTATCGAGTGATATTTTTCAAAAAAAGGAATACAATAGGATTAGATTGAGGATGAACAAGGTAATGGGGTAAGTCCAGGGTTTGCCCTTTATTAAAGACACAAGACCTAATGACAGTTTTGATGTTGCTCTTGCATTTAATTTTCCTGTTTGTTTGGTTTTGTTTGTGGAGTCAATTTGTCTTGGTAAGATCACTCTGCTTTTACAGATTGTAAGAAGATTTGTATTAAAAAACCAGCTGTAACTATCTGTTTCCCACAGAGGAAAGATCCATAAATTACAGCTCAGGTTATTTGCCAGTTATGTAGTTTAAAACTTCCTTGGCAGATAGGATTAAAGTGTGAGAATTGATCCTGAACTCCAGCTGAGGGACTTGTGAAATTATAAAGATAGTATGTTCACTACAACATCTCCTGCTGCCCAATTTAAAGGTACTGGGTAGGAGGTCAGTGGAAAGGAAAGGGAGTTGGATGGCACTATTTGAAATGCTTTAAATAAATGTTTTATAAGAGACTAATATATTATGTAAAGGAGTGATTTTTTTTTGTTTTTTTTTTTGTTTTTTTGTTTTTTTTTTGGCTAAGCAGAATCATCATTGAACTGTCTGATTTACGAATGAGAGATTTCTTTTAGAGTCTTGGGTCTGTCTTCTGGTCAATCTAGTTTTTGGCAAAGAATTCTTCTTTATGGTGTAATTTTTAATGCATTGTCTAGTATTTTTTAATGACTAATAGGAAAAGCTTTATATTTTCTCCCCACTTTTTCCTCAACAAAATATTCTGGGATCTAA